>NC_067495.1:35297090-35557722 GCF_947179515.1 Apodemus sylvaticus
TGACGGAACAAAGGAAGGAATGGGAGGGAAAGGGGCCTGGGGAAGAAGGAGAGTGTGGGACAGAAGAAGGAAAAAATGCGGGTATACAAGAAGCAGAAATGTTCTTACAGGGGTGTAAGCCTACACCTCTACAGGGTGTAGGAGGCGCCTACAGGGGTGGGAGCCAGACAAGAAATTCTAGCGTCCAGCAGACAATGAAGGATTATGACTGAGTTAGCATGGAGTACTGACGACAGTCTTTCTCCTGATGCTTTCTCTCACGGGCCAAGGATGAAGAGGGCTGGGTATTTCTTGGGTGGGGAGGTTGCACATATGTGAATATGGAGGTGCGTGTGCCTGTGTCCATTCCTGAATAGGTCAGAGCCAATTCAGACAGGCAATCTCTGGGACTCTTGTCCCCACTCCACAATGCTAGGTTACTGACATGGTGCTTGTGGGTGCTGGGGATTTGAATTCAGCTCCTTATGTATGAAGAGCAAATGCTTTAGCTGCTGAGCTATTTTCCCAGCCCTCAGCGTTGAGTGTTTCTATGTGTGGTCTGGCAGGGTGCAGGAACACTGCTTCAGGAAATGGACTATAGAATCTACAGAATGAAAGATATGGGGCCATCAGTATCATCCCAACAAATAGCATATCATTAACATATATGACACATACCTCCTAGTGGTGTTTCTTATACCTTACCCTATATTAAGCAATAAATGACTTTTGGAATGGCCAAACGCCCTATAAAACATATCAGTAGAAGCTGGGGAATGTAGCTTACATAGCATGCATGAGACCCTAGGTTAGAACCCCAGCACTGCATAAACTGGTTGCATGACTAGAATCTCAGAAATGGGCTTGGAAAGTAGAAACAGTGGGACCAAAGCAAGTTCCAGGCCATCCTGGATACATAAGAACCTGTCTAAATAAATAAAGTACTTAATAGCAACAACCCCAAGGCAAATACCAGTGTTTGGAAGCCAAAAACAATCAGCAACAATAACAACAAAGCCGTGGCACTGATATCCCAATCCCTTCAAAACTTTAACTTTGGAGGTAGAGTTAGGCTATGGATTGGTCTACTGCCAATGCTTTCACTAAAACAAGAAGCATTAGCTACACTCTATAGGGAACTTTTAAATATTATACCTGCCCTTTCAAATGTCTTTACCCTTTCTTTCTCTTTCTTTCTTTCTTTCTTTCTTTCTTTCTTTCTTTCTTTCTTTCTTTCTTTCTTTCTTTCTTTCTTTCTTTCTTTCTTTCTTTCTTTCCTTTTTTCTTTCTTTCTTTCTTTCTTTCTTTCTTTCTTTCTTTCTTTCTCCCTTTCTTTCTTTCTTTCTTTCTTTCTTTCTTTCTTTCTTTCTTTCTTTCTTTCTTTCTTTCTTTCTTTCTTTCTTTCTTTCTTTCTTTCTTTCCTTCTTTCCTTCCTTCCTTCCTTCCTTCCTTCCTTCCTTCCTTCCTTCTTTCTTTCTTTCTTTCTTTCTTTCTTTCTTTCTTTCTTTCTTTCCTCCTTTCTTTCTTTCTTTCTCCTTGGGGCTGGTGTCATCTAAGAAAAAGAAAACAAAATGTGCAGGCTTATAAAAAGTGTAGTGCTTGATGCATTTTGTCACATGTAGATACTAAGGAAAAAATACCAAAAGAATATGAGTGAACAGCTTCTTTCAAAAAATAAGAGTTGAATTTTAGCAAATTACTTAAATAAATCATGGAACTTCTCAAATATTTATGTATTCTATCTACATTTTTAACTGATTTTGGCTGAAGTATAAATTAGTCGCTTATAAAGTTACAAAGTGAGAGCATGTAAAGAAACTAAAATTTCTTTACTAAAATTGCTCACATTTTAACATAAAATCCATCAGAGTCCCACTTGCTATCCATTGCAAGCATAGTTACCTCCCTTCTCCACTCCTGGGATTTAGGAAGCTCTCTTGTTACTGTAACTGTGGTGTTCCAAAAGTGTTTCACAGTAGAACTCTTGACTTTGTAACCCAACATCAGTATGTTCATTCAGTACAGGTCCTCTGAGGCTCACTTAAGACACAGTTGTAGGGAGAGGGTGTGCATTTTGTTTTTGAGTAGTAGTACAAGGTATCCATGTATCACAGCATAATCACTTATTTGTCTGACAAGAGACAGAGTCATGTTGTATAGCCCAGAACAGCCATACCTCACAATCCTCCTGCCTCAGCCTCCCAAGATTGGAAGTATAAGCATGGATCATCACACCCAAGCCCATTACTCGTTTAAGGACACTACATTATGGTTCTCTGGCAGTGGGAGGATATAAGACTTATTAAAGCAATTAAAACTACAACGTTTTTGTAAGGCAAAGGACACGATCAAAAGGACAAAATGTCAACCAACAGACTGGGAAAGGATCTTCACCAACCCTACATCATATAGAGGGCTAATATCCTATATATATATAAAGAACTCAAGAAGGTAGAACCCAGAGAACTAACTAACCCCATTAAAAATTGGGGTATGGAGCTAAACAAAGAATTTTCACATGAAGAACTTTGGAGGGCTGAGAAACACCTTAAGAAATGTTCAACATCATTAATCATTAGGGAAATGCAAATCAAAACAACCCTGAGATTTCACCTCACACCAGTCAGAATGGCTAAGGTAAAAAATTCAGGAGACAGCAGATGTTGGCGAGGATGTGGAGAAAGAGGAACACTCCTCCACTGCTGGTGGGGCTGTAAGATGGTACAACCACTCTGGAAATCAGTCTGGAGGTTCCTCAGAAAACTGGGCAACTCACTTCCAGAAGATTCTGCTATATTCTGCTATATCACTCCTGGGTATATATCCAGAAGATTCCCCAGCATGCAATAAGGACACATGCTCCACTATGTTCATAGCAGCCCTATTTGTAGTAGCCAGAAGCTGGAAAGAACCCAGGTATCCCTCAACAGAAGAATGGATACAAAAATGTGGTATATTTACACATTGGAGTACTATTCATCCATTAGAAACAATGAATTCATGAAATTCTTAGACAAATGGATGGATCTGGAGAACATCATCCTAAGTGAGGTAACCCAGTCTCAAAAGATCAATCATGGTATGCACTCACTGATAAGTGGATATTAGCCTAAAACCTTTGAATAACCAAGAAATAATCCACATATTAAATGATGTCTAAAAGGAATGGAGGAGTGGCCCCTGGTTCTGGAAAGATGCTTTGCATCAGTATAGGGGAATACCAGAACACGGAAGGGGGAGGGAAGAGGGCATATGGGACGTTCGGTGAGTGGGGAGCCAGAAAGGGGGAAATCATTTGGAATGTAAATAAAAAATATATCAATAAAAATTCATTTGTCAATAAAAAAATAAGAGCAATTCAGTCATTCTATTTGAGTAACTAAGATAACTTGCAACATTGATCCTTTTGTTTTATTTAAATTAGAATACACAGAATTAGATTTGTATTAGATTATGACATTTTCAAACAAAAATTGGTTTTGTTGTTTTTCCTTCATCTTCTCTCCTGACTTAGTGTTTCTCTTGCTGTGCTAGAGCACCATGACTAAAAGTAACTTGTGGAGGAAAGGGTTGATTTCAGCTTACAGCTTGAACTTCCCCATGAAGGGAAATCCGGGCAGGAGCTCAAGCAGACCAGAAACCTGGCAACCAGAAATGAAGCAGAAGCTGTTGAGGAATGCTTCTTATTGGCTTGTTACCC
This sequence comes from Apodemus sylvaticus, assembly GCF_947179515.1. Taxonomy (NCBI): domain Eukaryota; kingdom Metazoa; phylum Chordata; class Mammalia; order Rodentia; family Muridae; genus Apodemus; species Apodemus sylvaticus. The sequence goes on from NC_067495.1 coordinate 35,300,770, forward strand.
ATGTCTTTCGTAGCCTGTTTTATTATGCCACCAGGACCACCAGCCCAAGATAGTACTAACCATGATGAGCTGGTCCTACACCACAAACACAGTAATCATCAATCAAGAAAATACGTCTACCACAGGCTTCCCTACAGGTAAATTTGGCGGGTACATTTTTTCTATTGAGATTTCTGCTGCATCAGTTTCTGCCTTCAGTTTCCTGCCTTGAGATCCTGCTCTGTCTTCCTATGATGATGGACTATGATGTGGGAGTACAAGGGAAGTAAATCTGTCTCTCTCCAAGTTGCTTCTGATCATGGTGTTTTATCACAGCATCCATTAGAGCTGTTGATAGCATAATAAAATATCAACTTACAGTATTCATTATTTAGTTATAAATTTGTGTTTAATGTCATACAAATTATAAGTTAAATATTAATTAGTAAATATTCTCTTTATTACTGTGCTTGTGACCACCACAATCATGTCTGGATCTTCACAAAGTGAGATTTGGAATCTATGTTCAAGAGCATAAAATCCCAAGAAGGGTGACATATATATATATGGAATAAGATAAGGATCTTCCAGGCAGCACATGGAGGCAAAGGGAAAGAAATTTCAAAATGTTTTCTTGTTGTTGTTGTTCTGTTCTTTTGGTTTTTTGTTTGCTTTGATTTTGTTTTGATTAGTGGAATAGAATTGAAGACCCAGAAATGAACCCACATATCTCTGCATACTTGATTTTTGACAAAGTTGCCAAAATCAAACAGTGAAAAAAAAGAGAGCCTCATCAACAAATGGTTCTGGTCTAACTGGCAGTCTGCGTGTAGAAGAACACAATTTGATCCATAAGCTCAAGTCCAAGTGGTTCAGGGACCTCAATATAAACCCGATACACTGAATCTAATTGAGGAGAAAGTAGGAAATAGCCTCAAATTCATTAGCACAGGGGAAATTTTCCTGAACCAATGGCTCAGGCTCTAAAGTCAACAATTAATAAATGGGACCTCATGAAACTGAAACGCTTCTGTAAGGCAAAGGACACTGTCAATAGGACAAAATGGCAACGTACAGATTGGGAAAACATCTTAACCAACCCTATACCCGATAGAGGGCTAGTATCCAAAATATATAAAGAATTCAAGATGTTAGACTCCAAAAAAAAAAAAAACAAAAAACAAAAAACAAAAAAACAAGTGAGGACAATTTAAAAATGGTATACAGAGCAAAACAGAATTCTCAACAGAGAAATCTCAAATGGTTGAGAAGCACTTAAAGAAATACACTCTTGCCAACTTGGGACCATCTTCTGCCACAGCGCGCCATATCCAAGTTCCACAGAAAGGTAGCTAACCACCAAGCAGTGCAGAGAGGACAGTCAGCACAGGTGAGACCTGCCCTGCCACTCAGAGGATCACGTCCAGAAACCTCTGGCAGAAGTCATCCGGTTACTGTCTCCAGCTTGGGACCATCCTCTGCCACAGTGCCTCATACCCAAGTGGCACAGGGAGGTAGTAACCACCCAGATGAGGGGAAAGGCCTGACAACACAGGTAGAACCACCCTGGCAGCTCAGAGGATCACATCTGAAAACCTTTGGAGGAAGCCCTCTGGTTTCTGTCTCCAGCATGTGACCACCCTCTGCCACAGCATGTAATACCCAATTTGCACACGGAGGTGGCTAACCACTCAAGAGTGCAGAGAGGACAGTCAGCACAGGTGGGACCACCCCTGCTGCTCAGAGGAAGCAGCTGGAAAACCTGAGGACACAAGAGCCTAGGAGCAGCCTTGGATAGGAGTCTTCTGATTTCTGCCTGCACCTAGAACTGATTGGGGCCACAGAGGTACATATCCAAAAACAACCACAAGAGAGCGGGTCTCACAGGAGTACCTACCTGCCTGTGTACACAGAGAGAATGGGTCTCCCAGGAGTACAGATACAGAGCCTTGCATGACAGAAAAGCCACAATCAGAGACAGCAACACGAGCTAACACCAGAGATAACCAGATGGCAAAAGGTCAACAGAAACCAAGGCAACATGACACCATCTGAACCAAGTTGTCCTACAATAGCAAGTCCTGGATATCCCAATACACCAGAAAAGCAAGATCTGGATTTAAAATCACATCTCATGGTGCTGATAGAGGATTTCAAGAAGAACATAAATAACTCTCTTAAAGAAATACAGGAGAACATGATTCACTAGGTAGAAGCCTTTAAAAAGGAAAGACAAAAGTCTCATAAAGAAATAAAGAAGAATATAGGTCAACAGGTAGGAGCCCGTAAAGAGGAAAGACAAAAATCCCTTGAATTACAGGAAAACACAACCAAACAGGTGAAGGAATTCAATAAAACCATCGAGGATCTAAAAACAGAAGTAGAAACAACAAAGAAATAACAAAGGGAGCAACTTTGGAGATAGAAATCAGGAGTCATAGATACAAACATCAACAAGAGAATACAAAAGGCAGAAGAAAGAATTTCAGGAGCTGAAGATACCATAGAAAGCAGTGACTCCACAGTCAAAGAAAATGCAAAATGGAAAAAGCTCCTAACACAAAATGTACAGGAAATCCAGGACTCAATGAGAAGACCAAACCTAAGGATTATAGGTATAGAAGAGAGCAAAGATTTACAAATTAAGGGCCAGTAAACATCTTCAACAAAAGTATAGAAGAAAACTTTCCTAACCTAAAGAGAGAGATGCCCATGAACATACAAGAAGCCTACAGAACTCGAAACAGACTGGACCAGAACAGAAATTCCTCCTGTCACATAATAATCAAAACACCAAATTACTAAACAAAGGAAGAATATTAAAAGCAGTAGGGGGAAAGGCCAATTAACATATAAAGGAAGACCTATCAGAATTACACCAGACTACTCAGCACAGACCATGAAAGCAAGAAGATCCTGGGGAGATCTCATACAAACTCTAAGAAAACACAATTGCCAGTCCAGACTACTATATCCAGCAAAACCCTCAGAAACCAAGATATTCTATGATAAAACCAAATTTATACAATATGTTTCCACAAATCCAGCCCTACAAAGCATAATAGAGGGAAAACACCAATATAAGGAGGGCAAATAGATTATAGAAAAAAAAAAGATAGTAATTTTCTTTCAACAAATCCAAAAGAAGATAACCAAGCAAACATAAAAATATCATAAAAATAACAGAAAGCAACAATCACTATTCCTTAATATCTCCTCACTCAATGGAATCAATTCCCCAATAAAAAGACATTGACTAACAGAATGGATAGGTAGACAGGATCCAGCATTTTGCTGCATACAGGAAATGCACCTCAATGTCAAAGGCAAACTTTACCTTAGATTAAAAGGCTGGAAAACCATTTTCCAAGCAAATGGTTCCGGGAAACATGTTGGAGTAGCCATTCTAGTATCAGATAAAACTGACTTTCAAGCAAAAGTCATCAAAAAAGTCACAGAAGAACATTTCATACTCATCAAAGGAAAAATTTACCAAGAAGAACTCTCAATTCTCAACATCTATGCTCATAAAAGAAACTTTACTAAAGCTCAAAGCACAAATTGCACCTCATAAAATAATTGTGGATGACTTCAACACCCCACTCACATCAATGGACAGAATAGGGAAGCACAAACTAAACAGAGACACAGTAAAAGTAACAGAAAGTTTGGACCAAATGCATTTAACAGATATCTATAGAACATTTCATTCGAAATTTTATATATATACTTTCTTCCAAGCACCTCATGGTACCTTCTCCAAATTTGACCATATAATTGGTCACAAAACAGACTTCAACAGATATAAGACTGAACTAATCCCATGCCTCCTATCAGATCACTATGGAGTAAGGGTGGACTTCAACCACAACAAAAGCAACAGAAAGCCCACATACACAAGGAAGCTGAACAATGCTCTACTCAACGATAACTTGGTTAAGGAAGAAATAAGGAAAGAAAACAAAGAATTTTTAGAATTTAATGAAAATAAAGGCACAACATAACCAAATTTATGGGACACAATGAAAGCAGTGCTAAGAGGAAAATTCATATCTCTATGTGCCTCCAAAAAGAAGCTGGAGAGAGCATACACTAGCACCTTAACAGCATACCTGAAAGCTTTAGAACAGAAAGAAACTAATACACCCAAGAGGAGTAGAAGGCAGGAAATCATCAAACTCGGGGCTGAAATCAACCAAGTAGAAACAAAAAGAATATACAATGAATCAACAAAACCAGGAGCTGGTTCTTAGAGAAAATCAGCAAGATAAACTTCTAGCTAGACTAGCCAGAGTGCATAGAGAGAGTATCCAAATTAACAAAATCAGAAATGAAAAGGGAGATATAACAATAGAAACTGAGAAAATTTAAAAAATATCATCAAATCTAACTACAAAAGCCTATACTCAACGCAACTGGAAAATCTGGATGAAATGGACAATTTCCTAGACATATAGCAAATACCAATGTCAAATCAAGATCAGATAGACCTTCTAAACAGTCCTATAATCCCTAAAGAAATTGAGGAAGTCATTGAAAGGCTCCCAACCAAAAAAAAAAAAAAAAAAAAAAAAAACAAAAACAAAAACAAAAAAAACCACAGGCAGAATTCTATCAGGCCTTCAAAGAAGACCTAACACCAGTACTCTTCAAAATACTCCACAAAATAGAAACAGAAGGAACACTACCCAACTTGTTAACTTGTTCTATGATGCCACAATTGCACTGATACCAAAGCTACACAAAGACCCAACAAAGAAAGAGAACTTTAGACCCTTATGAATATCCATGCAAAAATACTCAATAAAATTCTTGCCAACCAAATCCAAGAATACATCAACAGGGATATTCATCATGGTCAAGTAGGCTTCATCCCAGAGATACAGGGATTGTTCAATATATGGAAATCCATCAATGTAATCCACTACATAAACAAACTCAATGAAAAAAAAAAACACATGGTCATTTGATTAGATGCTGAAAAGGCATTTGACAAAATTCAGCACCCTTTCATTCAGTTCCTTCTTGGAAGGAACAGCAATTCAAGGCCCATTCCTAAACATAGTAAATCAATATACAGCAAACCAATGGCCAACAAAAAACTAAATGGAGAGAAACTTGAAGCAATCCCTCTAAAATCAGGGACTAGGCAAGGCTAACCTCTCTCTCCAGTACTTGCAGTTCTAGCTAGAGCAATTAGACAACAAAAGGAGGTCAAAGGGATACAAATTGGAAAGGAAAAAGTCAAATTATTACTATTTGCAGATGATATGATAGTGTACTTAAGCGACCCAAGAAACTCCACTAAAGAACCCTTACAGCTGACAAACAACTTCAGCAATGTGGCTGGATATAAAATTACCTCAAACAAATCAGTAGCCTTCCTATACTCAAAGGATAAACATGCTGAGAAAGAAATTAGGGAAATGATACCCTTCACAATAGCCACAAACAATATAAAGTATCTTGGTGTGACTCTAACCAAACAAGTGAAAGATCTGTATGACAAGAAGTTCAAGTCTTTGAAGAAAGAAATCTAAGAAGACCTCAGAAGATGGAAAGATCTCCCATGCTTGTGGATTGGCAGGATTAATATAGTAAAAATAGCCATCTTGTCAAAAGTAATATACAATACAATCACTATCAAAATCCCAACTCAATTCTTCATAAAGTTGGAAAGAGCAATTCTCAAATTCAGCTGGAATAACAAAAAACCCAGGATAGATAAACTATTCTCAACAGTAAAAGGATTTCTGTGGGAATCAGTATTCCAGACCTCAAGCAATACTACAGAGCAATAATGTTAAAAACTTCTTGGTATTGGTACAGTGACAGGGAGGTAGAACAATGGAATATAATGGAAGAACCAGAAGTGAACCCACACATCTATGTTCACTTGATCTTTGACAAAGGAACTAAAACCATCCAGTGGGGGGAACAAAAATATAGCCTTTTCAACAAAATGATGCTGGTTCAAATGGAGGTTATCATGCAGAAGAATGCATTCTTATCTCCTTGTACAAAGCTCAAGTCCAAGTGGATCAAGGATGTCCACCTAAAATCAGACACACTGAATCTAATAGAAAAGAGACTAGGGAAGACCCTTGAGGACATGGACACAGGGAAAAATTTCCTGAATAGAACACCAATAGTATATGCTCTAAGACCAAGAATTGACACATGGGACCTCATAAAATTACAAAGTTTCTGTAAGGCAGAGGATACTGTCAATAGGACAAAATGGCAACCAACAAATTCAGAAAAGATCATTACTAACCCTTCATCTGATAGAGGGCTAATATCCAATATATACAAAGAACTCAAGAAGGTAGAACTCAGAGAACTAACTAACCCCATTAAAAAGTGGGGTACAGAGCTAAACAAAGAATTTTCACATGAAGAACTTTGGAGGGCTGAGAAACACCTTAAGAAATGTTCAACATCATTAATCATTAGGGAAATGTAAATCAAAACAACCCTGAGATTCTACCTCATACCAGTCAGAATGGCTAAGATCAAAAACTCAGGAGACAGTAGTTGCTGGCAAGGATGTGGAGAAAGAGGAACACTCTTCCACTGCTGGTGTAAATGCAAGCTGGTACAACCACTCTGGAAATCGGTCTGGAGGTTCCTCAGAAAACTGGACATGACACTTCCGGAGGACCCAGCTACACCACTCCTGGGCATATAACCAGAGGATTCCTCAGCATGTAATAAGGACCCAAGCTCCAAGCTGTTCATTGCAGCCCTATTTATGATAGATAGAAGCTGGAAAGAACCCAGATGTCCCTTAATGGAGGAATGGATACAGAAAATGTAGTATATTTACACAATGGAATACTAGTACACAATGGAATACTAGTTAGCTATTAAAAACAATGAATTCATGAAATTCTTAGGCAAGTGGGTGGAACTGGAAAATAACATCCTAAGTAAGGTAACCCAATCACAAAAGAACACACATGTTATGCACTCACTGATAAGTGGATATTAGCCCATAATCTCAGAATACCCAAGACACATATCAAATGATGCCCAAGAAGAAAGAAGAACAAAGTATGGATACTCCTCTGGTCCTTCTTAGAAGAGGGACCAAAATACACTCAGAAATGGATACAGAGAAAAAGTGAGGAGCAGAGTCTGAGGGAAAGACTATCCAGAGAGTACCCCACCTAGGGATCCATCCCATATACAGTTACAAAACCCAGACACTATTATTGATGCCCACAAGTATTTGCTGACTGGAGCTGGATATAGCTGTCACCTGGGAGGCTCTGCTAGTGCATGGCAAATACAGAGGGGGACACTCTCAGTCAGCCATTGAACTGAGCACAGGGTCCCCAATGGGGGAGCTAGAGAAAGGACCAAGAAGCTGAAGGGGTTTGCAGCGCCATAAGAGGAACAATGATATGAGTCACCCAGTACTCCTAGAGTTCCCAGGGACAAAATCATCAACCAGAGAGTACACATGGTGCTACCCATGGCTCCAGACACATAGGCAGCAGATGATGGCCTTGTTGAACATCAAAGGGAGGAGAGGACCCTGGTCCTGGAAAGGCTCCATGCAGCAGTGTAGGGGAAAACCAGGAGAGGGAAGCAGGGTTGATTGGTGAAAACGGGAGTTGAGATAGCTTATGGGACTTTCAGGGGGAACCAGGAAAGGGGAAATCATATGAACGGTAAATAAAGAATATATCTAATAAAAATCGCATAAATAAGAAATGTAAATAATAATAATAATAATAATGATGATGATGATGATGATAAAATTTCTTTTATGAGTATGGGTGCCATTGTATTTGGTGAATATAGGTTCAGAATTGAGAATGCATTTTGGGAGATTTTTCCTTTAATGACTATGAAGTGTCCTTGCTTATCTTTTTTGATTACTTTTGGTTGAAATTCGATTTTATTTGATGTTAGCATGACTATAGCAGTTTGTTTCTTGGGATCATTTGCTTGGAAGATTGTTTAACAGCCTTTTACTCTGATGTAGTGTCTTTCTTTGTGCCTGTAGTGGGTTTCCTGAGTGCAGCAAAATGTTGGGTCCTGCTTATGTATCCAATTTATTAATCTATGTCTTTTTATTGGAGAATTGAGTCCATTGATAATAAGAGATATTAAGGAGAAGTGATTGTTGCTTCCTGTTATTTTTGTTATTAGAGGTGGATTTATGTTTGTGTGGCTCTCTTCTTTTTGGTTTGTTAAAAGAAGGTCAGTTTCTTGCATTTTCTAGTGTGTAGTTTCCCTCCTTTTATTGATGTTTTCAATTTAGTATCCTTTGAAGGGCTGGATTTGTGGAACGATATTGTGTAAATTTATTTTTGTCATAGAATACCTTGGTTTTTCCATCTATGGTAATTGAGAGTTTTTCTGGGTGTAGTAGCCTGGATTGGCATTTTTGTTCCCTTAGGATCTGTATGACATCTGCTCAGGATCTTCGGCTTTCATAGTTTCTAATGCAAAGTCTGCTGTAATTCTGATAAATCTGCCTTTATATGTTACTTGACCATTTCCCCTTACTGCTTTTAATATTCTTTCTTTGTTTAGTGTATTTTGTGTTATAATTATTATGTGATGGGTGGAATTTCTTTTCTGGCCAATTTATTTGGAGTTCTGTAGGCTTCTTGTATGTTCATGGGCATCACTTTGTTTAAATTAGTTAAGTTTTCTTCTACAGTTTTGTTGAAGACATTTACTGGCCCTTTAAGTTGGAAATCTTCACTCTCTTATATACCTATAATCCTTGGGTTTGGTCTTTTCATTTTGTCCTGGATTTATTGGATGTTTTAGGTTAGGAGCTTTTTGCATTTTGCATTTTCTTTGACTGCTGTCTCAATCCTTTGTATGGCATCTTCTCCATCTTAGATTCTCTCTTGTCTCTTGTATTCTATTGGTGATGCTTGTATTCATGACTCCTGACTTCTTTACTACGTTTTCTATCTCCAAAGTTGTTTCCCTTTGTGATTTCTTTATTGTTTCTACCTCCATTTTTAGATCCTGGATGGTCTTGTTCAATTCCTTTACCTGTTTGGTTGTGGTTCCTTGTAATTCTTTAAGGACTTCTACCTGTTTAACTGTGTTTTCCTGTATTTCTTTAAGGGAGTTATTTATGTCCTTCTTGAAGCCCTCTATCAGCACCATGAGCTGTGATTTTAAATCCAAATCTTGCTTTTCTGGTGTGTTGGGGTATCGAGGACTTGCTGTTGTGGGAGAACTGGTTTCGGATGGTGCCATGTTGCCTTGATTTCTGTTGGTAACCTTCTTATGTTTGCCTTTAGGTATCTGGTTATCTCTGGTGTTAGTTGGTTCTGCTGTCTATGGCTGGTGTTTTTCCCTCCTGTGTGCCTGCAAGCCTGTCTCAGCACCCCTGGGTGGCCGGCCCGCTATCCCCAGCACAGAGTGCTGTGGCTCTACCCAGGTCCTGGGTGGAGGTGGAGCCTTGATGGACCCTGTCCCACCTGCTCTGCCACTCCTATGTTCCCTGTGCTCCTGGCTGTACCTGCCTTTTCAGTTGCTAGAGAGAGGATGGCAGCCCTAAACTCTGTAATTTTATATCACAGAGACTAGGCTAACTTTCTTAAGATTGGCCAATATCCCAATTTTCTCAGTTCTACAAAAAGAGATGTTATTTCCAAACAGCAGGAAACAATTTTAGAATGATTCCTTTACCCCATAGATGGGGGTGAGTATTTTTATGGTCATTCAGTAGTCAATGGATATTTCTCATCATTTAAGGAGGTTGATCACCAGTTATTAATGTTCTTGTACAGGGAGAAAACAAAGTAAGAGAGGTTCAATTCAGGAATCTCTTTGCTCTTTCTTTTCCTTTCCTCTATCCTTTTTTTCGTATCTAACATTCAGGGAAAAATTGCAGAGGCAAGAAGTGGATTAAAAGGAGAAAAGGGGAAATAAAGAAATGATAGCATAAAAGGGTAGATAATTGACTGTACTTTTAGACTAAAGACCATTAACAAGGCAAATATTTACATTTGGTTTGGTCTTTTTAGATTGATATAGATTTAGGATTATGTGCTGCTACAACATTCTATGAATGCTTGTCTTAACTCTTGCATAAGGTATTATACCTATTCAAGTTATTTAAAAATGCAATGTAAAGTTCCAGTCAGTTGGAAAGCTGCTATTACAAACTATTTAAGATAATTAAGAAACATGGACTTAGCATTGTGAATATAATTTGTACCTGATAGTTTTTATAATTGTTATTGTATATGGTTTATTGATGTTAAAGAAGGAGCCACTTATTGGACAAAAAAGGGAAGATGTAGGGATAATCTCTTATGTACTGTAAATAAGTAAATAAGGCAAGGTGCAATCCATTCATTGATGGGAGGAGCTTTGAGCATTTGCCTTTAGACTAACAATGAGGAAGCATCATCTATTGATAAAAATCCAATGGCTAATAAGCTGAAACAGGATGAGAAAGTGGGCCTCCCGGTTGGGAAAGGGTCAGGTGGGAGAACTTTGGCAACTGGGACAAGGAGACAGAATTAAGAATCTGAGGAGAGCAAACCAGCCACAAAGGTGAACTCGGGTAAGAATAATCAGAATATTAAGTTAAGAGTTAGTTAAGGAACAAGTCTAGCTTATGGTCTAGGCGTGCATTAATAATATCAAGCCTCTGAGTTGTTTTTCAGGAACTGAGGTACAGGTGTAAAAATTCATGGTTATACCGAGTGGCTGAAATTGTACTTGATATGACATAGTTACAAGGACAAGCTTATATATGCAATAAGTACTTCTGGAAAAAAAGAGAAAATAATCTGTGTGCACGAGGTCATCTTTAAAGATATGAAATAAATAGCTAGAAAACAGCAGTGTGAGAAATATCACTGTGATTCCTTCTGTGCCTTTGAAAGATGATCTGTAAGCATACAATATTATTTTGTCAAATAAGAACCATAGTATCCCCACTAAGGCTTGGTAAAGATTCTAATAAAAGGGCGTATGGATGACCACAGAAGATACAGTGCTTATCTAGCAGGCACAAAGCCCTGGGTTCAATTTTCAAGCACAGGTTTACACATGTGTGATTAATATTGTCAACTTGATAAAATCTAGAACTTGTCTAAAAGAAAAGCCTCTGTGAGTGCTATGAGAGGTCATCTAGCTAAAGCAAGAAGGTTTATCACCACTGTATACAGCACCATTCTACAGGTTAGGGGGAAGGATTGCATTAAATAAAGAAAGTGATTTAGACAGAAGCCTTGCCACCCTCTGTCTCCTGATTAGATGAATTATAGCCAAATGCTCAAAGCTCCTCCCACTAATGACTGGACTGTACCTTGTCTTATTTATTTTTCTTTTACACCATTTCCAAGGCAATTTGTAAAAGAAAGCAAGTAGTTGCATCTTGCTTACAGTTTTTAAGTTACAGAGGATGAGCCCACAACTACCATTTTGGGAAGCATGGCAGCAGCCCTGCCTGCATGGTGCTGGAGCAGTTCTTGAGGGCTTACATTTTATCCAAAAAGCAGCAGAAAAAGAGGGGAGAAATCTGGTGTTAATCTTTTGAAACCTCAAAGACTTCTTCTCAGTGATACATTCCCCAACAAGGCCATTACACCTAATCACCCTCCAATAGTTTTTCCTGCTACTAAGAATTCAAATAGATGACCCTCTCAGATCATCATCAAACTATCACACATCCTTCGAACTGTGATCCAGAATAAACCATTGCTTCAGATGAGAAAGCATTATGAATACAACACAGTATTCTTTACTACTGATGCTATACTGTAAAGAACCCTAGGGATTAAAGACCATTTAAAACTGTTTCTGCCAAGAATTTCCATAAAAATGTCAGTTTAACATTATTTCAAATTACCGTATTTATTATTTTTTGTGTGTTTGGTAATACGGATGGAACTCAGTACCTCAAACATGGTAAGCACAGGGTCTGCTGCTGGCTTGTAAATTCAGTCTACTTGATTACCTCTTGATGCTGTTACATATTTGAACAACATATACTTGGAATCACCTAATTGTCATTATGATCTCTGCTTCTAAAATTTTTAATATTGTGCTAGCAGAGGAATTAGATGTCAAGAGTTTCCAAAGGCATCTTCTGAAGTAAATGCATATTTGTAGATGGCCTACTGTTGTCTTTGTAAAACAGAAAAAAAAATTCTGAGCTCTTATATTGACTCTGCTATTCTAAAAATCTGTAACATTTACCAAGTATTTTCATTACCTTAAAGTAAAATGAATATATCTGACCATGATGTTTCAGTTTTGTGTTTTTATGTGCATGATCAAGTGTTTGGTAGTAACCGGGTACTAGATTAATATAGACTATCAGTATTAAATTCTTGATAGGTGATAACATATTCGAAAAGCTTAGTCCCTTTGTTCATGTTTTAAACAGCCTTACATTTAGTAGGTTAAAACATAATAGAACAAAACTTCCTAAACCATGATTAAATGCAAAGATTTGGAAAGGTTTGGGTTCCAGAATATTTTTAAATTGTGTATATTTCCCTTGTTTCAGACATAGATATTTTGACACTTTTCAGAAATTCATTCATCCCTCTTTTACCTCATAGAATAGACTTTTAACAACCAAGCTGCTCTTTTTATGTCTTCCCTCTAAAAGACACAAAGCAGCTGCCAGCTCAGTGGTACTCATTTCTGATGTCCAACATTGTTGTTTATGATCACAGGCAGCTGAAGGCCAATTCTGTGCAATCCATGGGAGATATCAGTTCTGACATGCATGCCCTCAATATGTCCCAAGCTTGTGTTGGCAGGTGCTAACCTTGCAGGCACAGTCAGTTATCAAGGCAGAACCTTGACAATCAGAAGTAGTGCCTATATTTTTCAATCCCATTCAGGGATCCTGAGATGGAGCATTTGAAACAAAGCCATAGGAATGGAGAGATAAACAAGTTTTTTTTTAATATTTCAACTTGAGTGCTCAGTATTTTCAGTGGTTTCAATGATTCAAAAACACGATTCAATATTTTCCATACCAGAACTTTAAACATTTAAACAAAAGTACAGTGAGCATGAGAGTGAATTAATAAAATTGAGAAAAATTAAGTAATTCAATAGCTGTCAAAGAATGGGGCACTGTTGTATGCTATCTTGTTCATTTCAGTCATGTGTTCTTCTTCCATTTGTTCACACTGTTGATTAAAGGCATTTCCAATTTTAGAAAAACAGGGCTTGTTCTTATTTAAGCATCTGTTTGTGAGTCTTTAAAAATGATTGGACAATTTTCCATATTTCCCCATTACTTTCAATAATTTCTCTCTGAAAAATAGTCCTATTGCTTGCCAGTCTGATAGGATGCTTGTTAGACTGGCAAAATAAGTGTCCGGGTATAATAAATAAAAGAATATGTATATGTGTATATATATATATATATATATATATATATATATATATATATATATATATATATATATCAGGTAGTGTATAGGGAGAAAAACAGACCTCCACATATTTTACTTTACAAAAAAACAAGATAAAGAGATTCAATAGAGTAATACTCAAAGGTAAACTAACATAATGGTCCAATTTATTGAAATTATATCTTATTCTTTCTTTTTTGTTATATAAGGATACTATGTCCAATAGAATGTCCAATGAATGTATGCGCATTGAAGTAATTACTACAGCTAAACACATCTTCACACTTTATAGAGTTAACTCTTCTCTTCCTTGTTCAATGGCATGAATATTTAAAAACTATTATCTTGTCACAATCCCAGTACATCATACATTATTATTAAGGAATGTTCTTATGCAGTATGTGTATCAGTTCTCTATACATGAGCACTTATAACAATGTAGCTTTGTGTTTTTTGACCATTGTCTATGTGCAGATCTCTCACCTTGCACCTTGTAAATACAAGTCCACATATTTAGTTCCTATTTTGCTAAATTGAGGTCACACAGTATTTGCTCATCTTTCTACTTTATTTCACTTAGTATGGCATGTTGCAAATGTCAGGGCCTCCTTTTTGTATTCTCATGTTCACTTTAGCAAAATATAACTTCAGGAGATATGATTTCCTTTCTTTTCATTATCTACTTGGCAGATTTTTGGCTTTGTAAAGGACCTCAGTATTTAAATCTACTTAGTAACCTTTATGTTTCTTTCCATAAACTATATGCCAATGCCCACACCTACCAACAGTGTATAACAATTATACCCATTCCCATTTTTGCAAGCTTATCTCCTTCTTCTGTAGTTTGGTTATTGTTTTTGTTTCTTTTTATAATAGATTTTTTTTTTCCTAGCAGGCATGAGACTGTATCATGTTGAAGATTTAATTTGCATCTCCTTGATTAATGATGTTGAGTAACCTTCAATTATACTTTTTGGCTATTTTATGCATTTTGAAGGATGCATTCAGATCATTTATCTGTTTAAAATTTTGATTTTATTATTTTGCTACTTAATTTGTGAGTTTCTTATATAATTTAGATATTAACTTAAATTTTATAAATAAAGTTTTATTGAAACACAGTCACATTCATTTGTTTATTCAGTTACTATGGATGTTTTTAGCCTATGTAGACAGCATCAGGCAGTTTTGACACAGACAACATGGCCTGTCAAGCCTAGAGTATTTACTCTCAGGTCTTTTTAGAGCATGCAGGCTGACAGCTGAGTAACAACAAGTGTCACTTGTCTTACTGTTCACTTGCATCGTTTTCAGAGGAATCCAAAGAGCTACAGTCACAGAAAATATGTGGACAGAAGCCTAGCATGTGTGTGTGTGTGTGTGTGTGTGTGTGTGTCTCGCAAACCTGTAAACTAGCATTTGGGCAGTGGAAGCAGGAAGATTTAAGAGTTTATAGCTAACATGGGCTGTATAAAAACTGGTCTTAAAATGAAAAAATAAATGACATGTGTCTTAAGGCTTTTATGACATTCAGGACGCTTAAAGAAATAATGCAGAACAAGAGGCAGTATTTCTAGGCAATAATTTTAATGAACTACACTGTTACAGAGAACACTGAGAGCCAGTCAAATACATACAATTATTAATATTTATCAAGTGAACATTCCTTGTGCTGACAACAGTATTGTTGACAGAATTATAAGTGGCCGACAGACTGTATCCACCATGTCAGTATACAGTCCTCTTTCTCTGAAAAAATGTCCAGGAGAGATGAAGAGGGAGAGGCTAGGAACTGTGAGGCATTGCCTAGGGTCCTGGTGCCCAGGACTCAGAACTTCAGGGGAATGACAGGCCAGTACTTCGGCTGCTTTCTGTCACAGTGCTTGTCAAAGCTCCTCTGCACAGCAGCCTCCATGGCCAGGATCTTGGGAGCACTGTTCCCATACAAGCGCTTCATCTCTGCTTGGCGCCGCTCCCAGGGCTTCTCAGATGGGGGCTCCACTGACCTGTGGTGATTGAAGTACAGGCTATAGTCCTCATTCACGTTGTCATTCAGGTTTTCGGTGTCCTGCTGCTGCTGTAGCTTTTGCTCTTCTTTGTGCCTCTCGGTCTGTACAAAGTACTGGTCGAGTTCCTCAGTAATTTCCATATTGCTCAGGTCGCACTCCACTCTGTTATCTGAATCCAATTCCATCTCTTCCTCTTCAAAGAATGTGTTATTTTCTCGTGTGGATGCCTGGGTTCTCTTGCTGTTAGGCAGAGGCTGCCCAGGGCTTTGGGGATAAGAAACAATGTAGGGAGACTCCTGCTGTGTGTACTAGCTGTGAGAGTTCCAAGAATGGTCAGCTTCATAAGCAAGAGAATTCCAGGAAAGAACTCTAGGAGGGAAGAACTCTATGAGGGAAGAACCATGGGGAAGTGAAATAGGAATCCCTGAACTTTCTGTAAGCAACTTTCTGGTGGTTTGCATCCAAAGCATTGCATGATAATAATGTTGCCAGTATCTTGTATATACTGGGTGAGAATACCAAGATGGTCTCTCCATTTTGAAGCTGTTGCTGCTATCCTGATTGCAGTTTTTTAAGTGGAATTTTGTGGGCATGCAACATGCAGATCTTGGGCAGTGGGCAACGATGGATCTAGTTCTCATGGCAGGGAAGAGGAAGGAGCGGGAGAGATATTAACCTCTTTTAAGATATATAAACTGAAACACTTTCTTCAGATTATAGTGTACCTAGTAAAATGCCATGCCAACAGAAGTGAAATATATCTCTGATGTATAGAACATTTTGGGGGCGGAACATGGATCTCTATTTTTCCTTTTCCTTTAAATTATAGAAGCAAAAATATAGATGTCCCCATGAAACTAAGTCAGCAACAAAAAATAAGCTATTTACCGTCACACAGACATGCTTAATAGACAAGGAGATGAGCAAGAAATAAGCACTGTTATTTGTAGTTACAGATATTTGGGGATCATTTCTTGCTAAACTATAACTTAGTTTGTTAAATAAAGATATAAATTCTGTCATTGAAAATGTTAAGTAACTTCAGGTGTTTGCTTAGAGATCTGAACAGCCTGGGCCACAGCACTCGGTCTCCAGGAAGTGTGGGAGAACTGGTGTGCACCCAGAGGCAGACTGGGAGCACACAGCTTGCTCTGGTGGCACGGAGCTTAGGTTCCAGTCCTGAGGCCTCTGTCAGAAGCCCTCAGATCTCTCCACTTCTGGATCCAGATCAGCCTGGGCAGCAACACCACATCTCCACATCCTGCAAGAAGCCCGGAGGCCGGCTGGGAGGAGTCAATGTATTCTGGTGAATCCAGAAGGCCTTGGCAGGAGCCTTCAGGTGTCTGCTTCGGGATCTGAACGGCCTAGGCAACAGCACCCTGTCTCCAGGCAGTGCAGGAGGTAAGCTGTACACCAGAGGACACCTGGGAAGAGGCAGTTTGCACTGGTGAGTCCAGCATTGACAAGACCAACTAACACCAGTGAGAACTAGATGGCAAAAGACAAACGCAGGAACATCACTAACAGAAATCAAGGCAATATGGCAACATCTGAACCCAATTCTCCTTTTACAGCATGTCCTGGATGCCACATCACACCAGTAAAACAAGATTTGGATTTAAAATCACTGGTCATGATGCTGGTACAGGAACAGATGAAGGAAATACTTAAAGAAATTCAGGAGAAAATGGATCAAAAGTTAGAAGCCCTTGCAAGGGAAACACAAAAATCATTGAAAGAATTTCAGGAGAATACAAAAGCCAATAAGGAGGAAACACAAAAATCACTTAAAGAAATACAGAAGAACTTTGGTCAACAGGCTGAGGTCATGAAAGAGGAAACACAAAATTCTCTTAAAGAATTACAGGAAAGCACAAACAAGCAAGTGAAGGAGCTAAGCAAAACCATCCAGGATCTAAAATCAGAAGTAGAAACAACTAAGAAAGCTCAAAGAGAGACAACTTTGGAGATAGAAAGCCTTGGGAAGAAATCAGGGGACATAGATGCAAATATTGACAACAAAATACAAGAGATAGAAAAATCTCAGATGCTGAAGATACCATAGAAAGCATGGACTCAACAGTTAAAGAAAATGCAAAATGCAAAAAAGCTTGTAAACCAAAATATCCAGGAAAGCCAGGACACAATGAGAAGACCAAACCTAAGGATTATAGGCATAGATGAGAGTGAAGATTTACAACTTAAAGGGCCAGAAAATATCTTCAATAAAATTATGGAAGAAAACTTCCCTAACCTAAAGAGAAAGATGCCCATGAATATACAAGAAGCCTACAGAACTCCAAACAGACTGGACCAGAACAGAAATACCTTCCATCACACAATAATCAAAACACCAAATGTACTAAACAAAGAAAGAATATTAAAGGCAGTAAGAGAAAAGGGCCAAGTAACATAAAGGAAGACCTATCAAAATCACAGCAGACTTTTCACCTGAGACTATGAAAGCTAGAAGATCCTGGGCAGATCTCATGCAGACTCTAAAAGAACACAAATGCCAGCCAAAACTACTATACCCAGCAAAACTCTCAATCACCATAGATGGAGAAATTAAGATATTCCATGACAAAACCAAGTTTACCCAATATCTATCCACAAACCCAGCCCTACAAAGGATAATAGGAGGAAAACATGAATACAAGGAGGGAAAATTTACCCTGGCAAAAGCAAGATAGTAACCTTTCATCAAACCCAAAGAAGTTAACCAATTAAATTTTAAAAATAACGTCAAAAATGAGAGGAAGTAACAATCACTATTCCTTAATATCTCTTAACATCAATGGACTCAATGCCCCAATAAAAGACTTACTAACCGACTGGATATGTAAACAGGACCCTACATTTTGCTGCATACAGGAAGCACATCTCAGGGCCAATGACAAACACTACCTTAGAGTAAAAGTCTGGGAGACAATGTTACAAGCAAATGGTCTCAGGAAACAAGCTGGAGTAGCCATTCTAATATCAGATAAAATTGACTTTCAACCCAAAGTCATCAAAAGAGACCCTGAGGGACATTTCTTGCTGGTCAAAGGAAAAATACAACAAGAAGAACTCTCAATTCTGAACATCTATGCTCCAAATGCAAGGGCACCCTCATTCATAAAAGAAACTTTATTAAAGCTCAAAGCACACATTGCACCTAACACAATAATTGTGGGTGACTTCAACACTGCACTTTCCTCAATGGACCGATCAGGAAAACAGAAACTAAACAGGGACACAATGAAACTAATTGAAGCTTTGGACCAATTAGATTTAACAGATATATATAGTACATTCTATCCTAAAGCAAAAGAATATACCCTTTTCTCAGCACCTCATGGAACCTTCTCCAAAATCGACCATATAACTGGTTGTTACAAGACAGACTTCAACAAATATAAGAAGATCGAACTAATCCAATGCCTCCTAACAGATCACTATGGAGTAAAAGTGGTCTTCAATAGCAACAAAAACAACAGAAAACCCACATACACGTGGAAACTGAACAACAAAAAAACATAATGAAAATGAAGACACAACATATCCAAATGTATGGGACACAATGAAAGCAGTGCTAAGAGGAAAACTCATAGCCCTGAGTACCTCAAAAAAGAAAATGGAGAGAGCATATACCAGCAGCTTAATGACACACCTGAAAGCCCTGGAACAAAAAGAAGCTATTTCACCCAGGAGGAGTAGAAGGCAGGAAATCATCAAACTCAGGGCCGAAATCAATCAAGTAGAAACAAAGAGAACCATACAAAGAATCAACAAAACCAGGAGCTGGTTCTTTGAGAAAATCAACAAGATAGATAAACCCTTAGCCAGACTGACCAAAGGGCACAGAGACAGTATCCAAATTAACAAAATTAGAAATGAAAAGGGAGATATAACAACAGAAACTGAGGAAATTCAAAAAATCATTAGATCCTACTACAAAAGCCTATACTCAACACAACTAGAGAATCTGGAGGAAATGGACAGTTTCCTCCAACACCAAAACTAAATCAGGATCAAATAGATCAACTAAACAGTCCCATAACACCTGAATAAATAAAAAGGGTCATAGAAAGTCTCCCAACCAAAAAAAGCACAGGACCAGATGGCTTCAGTGCAGAGTTCTATCAGACCTTCATAGAAGACCTAACACCAATACTCTTTAAACTATTCCACAAAATAGAAACAGAAGGAACTCAACCCAACTCGTTCTATGAAGCAACAATTACGCTGATACCAAAACCACACAAAGATCCAACAAAGAAAGAGAGCTTCAGGCCAATTTCTCTTATGAATATTGATGCAAAAATACTTAATAAAATTCTTGCCAACCGAATCCAAGAACACATCAAAACGATCATCCACCATGATCAAGTAGGCTTCATCCCAGGGATGCAGGGATGGTTCAATATAAGGAAATCCATCAATGCTATCTACTACATGAACAAACTCAAAGAAAAAAAAAACATATGATCATCTCATTAGATGCAGAAAAATCATTTGACAAAATCCAGCATCCTTTCATGCTAAAAGTCTTGGAAAGAACAGGAATTCAAGGCCCATACCTAAACATCTTTAAAGCAATATACAGCAAACCGGTAGCCAACATCAAATTAAATGGAGCAACTTGAAGCAATCCCACTTAAATCAGGGAGTAGACAAGGCTGTACTCTCTCTCCATATCTTTTCAATATAATACTTGAAGTTCTAGCTAGAGCAATTAGACAACAGAAGGAGGTTAAGGAGATGCAAATTGGAAAGGAAGAAGTCAAATTATCATTTTTTGCAGATGACATGATAGTCAACTTAAGTGAGCCCAAAACCTCCACCAGAGAACTCCTTCAGCTGATAAACAACTTCAGCAAAGTGGCTGGTTATAAAATGAACTCAAGCAAATCAGTTGCCTTCCTATACTCAAAGGATATGCAGGCTGAGAACGAAGTTAGGGAAATGACACACTTCAAAATAGCCACAAACAATATAAAGTATCTCGGTGTGACTCTAACCAAACAAGTGAAAGACTTATATGACAAGAACGTCAGGTCTCTGAAAAAGGAAATCAAAGAAGACCTCAGAAAATGGAAATATCTGCCATGCTCATGGATTGGCAGGATCAATATAGTTAAAATGGCCATCTTGCCAAAAGCGATCTACAGATTCAATGCAATCCCCATCAAAATCCCAACTCAGTTCTTCACAGAGTTAGAAAAAGCAATTCTCAAATTCATCTGGAATAACAAAAAACCCATGATAGCCAAAACTATTCTCAACAACAAAAGAAATTCTAGGGTAATCAGTATCCCTGACTTCAAGCAATACTACAGAGCAATAGTGTTAAAAACTGCATGGTATTGGCACAGTGACAGACAAGTGGACCAATGGAATAGAATTGAAGATCCAGAAATGAATCCACACACCTATGGTCACTTGATCTTAGACAAAGGAGCCAAAAACATCCAGTGGAAAAGAGATAGCCTTTTCAGCAAATGGTGCTGGATCAATTGGAGGTCAGCATGCAAAAGAATGCGAATTGATCCATTCTTATCTCAATGTACTAAACTTCACTCCAAGTGGATCAAGGACCTCCATGTAAAACCAGACACACTGAAACTAATAGAAAAGGAACTGGGGAGGAACCCTGAGGACATGGGCAAGGGGGAAAAGTTCCTGAACAGATCACCAATAGCTTATGCTCTAAGATCAAGAATTGACAAATGGGACCTCATAAAATTACAACGTTTCTGTAAGGCAAAGGACACTGTTAAAAGGACAAAACGGCAACCATCAAATTGGGAAAGGATATTCACCAACCCTACATCTGATAAAGGGCTAATATCCAATATATACAAAGAACTCAAGAAGTTAGACCTCAGGGAACCAAATAACCCTATAAAAATGGGGTACAGATCTAAACAAAGAATTTTCACCTGAAGAAATTCGGATGGCTGAGAGGCACCTGAAGAAGTGCTCAACATCATTAGTCATTAGGTAAATGCAAATCAAAACAACCCTGAGATTTCACCTTACACCAGTCAGAATGGCTAAGGTTAAAAACTCAGCAGACAGCAGGTGTTGGCAAGGATGTGGAGAAAGAGGAACACTCCTCCACTGCTGGTGGGGCTGTAAGATGGTACAACCACGATGGAAATCAGTCTGGTGGTGGTTCCTCAGAAACCTGGACATGACACTTCCGGAGGACCTTGCTACACCTCTCCTGGGCATATACCCAAAGGATTCTCTGGCATGCAATAAGGACACATACTCCATTATGTTCATAGCAGCGTTATTTATAATAGCCAGAAGCTGGAAAGAACCCAGATGCCCCTCAAAGGAGGAATGGATACAGAAAATGTGGAATATTTACACAATGGAATACTACTCAGCAATTAGAAACAATGAATTCACAAAATTTTTAGGCAAATGGTTTGATCTGGAAAATATCATCCTATGTGATGTAACCCAATCACAAAAGAATACACATGGAATGCAATCTCTGATAAGTGGATATAAATTAGCCCAGAAGCCCTGAATACCCAAGGCACAAATCGCATAATAAATGACTCCCATGAAGAAGTATGGAGAGGGTCCTGATCCTGGAAATGATTGATCTAGCATTGGAAGGGAATATAAGGACAGAGAAAAAGGAGGGAGGTGATTGGAGAAGGGATGGAGAGAAGAAGGTTTATGGGACATATGGGGAGGGGGGATCCAGGAAAGGGGAAATCATTTCGAATGTAAACAAAGAATATAGAAAATAAAAATATTAAAAAAAGAAAATGTTAAGTAATATATATATGTATACATATATATGGCAAATATACATACAAAGGTCTCAATAGGTAATTGATAAAATTACTAAAAGGTATTAAAACCTTGCAATACAGGAATATTGACAGTCTTACTGAAGTCATAAGGTAAAAAGGAGGGTTATGTACATAAAAATACTTAGATGTCTTCAATCCAGGAGAAGTTTCTTTATTACATCATGGAAATAAAACTTAGATGAAAACTCTGAAAAAGACTCTAAATTATGTGATGGAGAGACTGTTCCCAGGGGACAGTATTTTTCAGGATCTTTTTTCATGGCCCCTGTGTCCATATACTTCCTCCTTCAGTCTTGTGAGTCTATGTTCCTCAAATAATGGCCACATCTGCCTACCTGACTCACTGTCGTTATATTTCTTACTGATTGCTATTTTATATAAAAATAAATGTTGTGATTATCGAAGGAAAATATTTTTGCAAGTCATAATATTATATAGTCTTAGGCATCCTCTAAAGCACATAATAGAACATCTCACATCAGCAGTAATTCTTAACCTGAGAGTACTGCTTCCTCTGGGGTTTGCATATCAGATATCTTGCATACCAGATATTTACATTACAATTCATAACAGTAGCAAAATTGCAATGATGAAGTAGCAACAAAGTAAGTTTATGATTGGGGGTCACCACAACATGAATAACTGTATTAAAGGGTTGTAGGATTAGGAAGGTTGAGAACCACTGGTTTACAGTATTCTCCTTAGAAAAGTAAAGAAGTACCAGACACTTCACTTTGTCAATCTGGCTTCTGCTCTGTAATGCTGAAAGCTTTTCTTCCTATGTTGCTCTACCTTGTTGCCTATATATTTTTTGTTCCAGAAACTTTTATTTCACTCTCTTTTTCCTTCAAGCCTTATTTTCCCACCTTAAGATTCACTAACAAAACAAAAAGCAAAGGATATGTATTTGCTAGTCAGTTTCTGTGAGGTTCTTTGAGGCTGAATTATAATATGAAAACATGATTTCTAACTTTGCAGATGATGCTAAATTGAGAGAGAATAAAAACAAATGAAGAGTAATTAGGTGGTACGGTCAGAGAGAAAACGATTTACAATTATTTAAGGTTTTGGAGTAATAAATGGCAAGTGCAGGTCTGCACAAATAAATGAAAGATAATTAGCTTCTGCAAAGTATCAGAAATGGGAAATCTCTGCTAAATAAGAGGAAGCTAACAAAAATGCTATGAACACAGAGAAACACAGCCCAGTGTGGGGTCATCAAGGGTGATTACAACCTTGAGATGATTGCATCATGGAAAAACTCCAGAGATCGGGTACATTCTTTAGCTTCCCTTTTATTTTGCATTCCTCCTTCACTAGGTCACACAGAAGCATTTTTGTTAACAATATATTTCTTTTTTTTTTTTTCCGATCAAGGCCCAAGTTTAATGGAGTTTTGACAATTTAAGAGTTTGGGTGAGCCCCTTCCCCTTCACACTCGGGATGAGTTCCAGGAAAGTGGTCTGGCTCCACTACTCAGGCAGCTGAGCAGGTTACCTCCTTAAATCAGGAATTCAGAGACATGAAGGAACAATGAACTTCACCTTCTTAATTCTTTACATAAAGCCTTATTCTGGAGCAGTCTTTGCATTGCTTGGCAAAAGAAGCATTACTTCCAAGATCAAATGTTTTTATCACAGGAATTTATGCCTGCTGGTACATTATGTCCCCAAATTATTCACTCATGTATAAGGACTGGTTTCACAGAGTAAGACCAAAGTATTCACATTATTTATAGTATTTTTTTTTCTTTTCTTTTTTTTTAATTTATTGATATATTTATTTACATTTCAAATGATTTCCCCTTTTCTGGACCCCCACTCCCCAAAAGTCCCATCAGTCCCCTTTCCTCCCCCTGTTTTCCCACCCAACCCTTCCCACTTCCCTGTTCTGATTTTGTTCTATACTGCTTCACTGAGTCTTTCCAGAACAAGGGGCCACTCCTCCTTTCTTCTTGTACCTCATTTGATGTGTGGATTATGTTTTGGGTATTCCAGTTTTCTAGGTTAACACCCACTTATTAGTGAGTGCATACCATGATTCATCTTTTGAGTCTGGGTTACCTCACTTAGTATGATGTTCCCCAGCTCCATCCATTTGCCTATGAATTTCATGAATTCATTGTTTGTAATGGCTGAATAGTACTCCATTGTGTAGATATACCACATTTTTTGCATCCACTCTTCTGTTGAGGGATACCTGGGTTCTTTCAAACTTCTGGCAAGTATAAATAGGGCTGCTATGAACATAGTAGAACATGTATCCTTATTACATGCTGGGGAATCTTTTGGGAATATGCCCAGGAGTGGTATAGCAGGATCTTCTGGAAGTGAGGTGCCCAGTTTTCTGAGGAACCGCCAGACTGATTTCCAGAGTGGTTGTACCAATTTGCAACCCCACCAGCAGTGGAGGAGTGTTCCTCTTTCTCCACATTCTCTCCAACACCTGCTGTCTCCTGAATTTTTAATCTTAGCCATTCTGACTGGTGTAAGGTGAAATCTCAGGGTTGTTTTGATTTGCATTTCCCTAATGACTAATGAAGTTGAGCAGTTTTTAAGGTGTTTCTCTGCCATCCAAAGTTCTTCAGGTGAGAATTCTTTAACTCTGTACCCCATTTTTTAATAGGGTTGTTTGGTTTTCTGGAGTCTAACTTCTTGAGTTCTTTATATATATTGGACATTAGCCCTCTATCTGATGTAGGATTGGTGAAGATCTTTTCCCAATTTGTTGGTTGCCAATCTGTCCTTTTGATGGTGTCCTTTGCCTTACAGAAACTTTGTAATTTTATGAGGTCCCATTTGTCAATTCTTGCTCTTAGAGCATACGCTATTGGTGTTCTGTTCAGAAACTTTCTCCCTGTACCGATGTCCTCAAGGGTCTTCTCCAGTTTCTTTTCTATTAGCTTCAGAGTATCTGGCTTTATGTGGAGGTCCTTAACATCAATGGACTCAATTCCCCAATAAAAAGACATAGACTAACAGACTGGATAAGGAAACAGGACCCTACATTTTGCTGCATACAGGAAACACACCTAAATGTCAAAGACAAAAACTACCTTAGAGTAAAAGGCTGGAAGACAATTTTACAAGCCAATGGTCTCAGGAAGCGAGCCGGAGTAGCCATTCTAATATCAGATAAAATCGACTTTCAATCTAAAGTCATCAAAAGAGACACTGAGGGACACTTCTTGCTGGTCAAAGGAAAAAATCCACCAAGAAGAACTTTCAATTCTGAACATCTATGCTCCAAATACAAGGGCACCCTCATTTGTAAAAGAAACTTTATTTATAGTAATTTAAATCATTTTTTAAAAAATCTTGTTTCCTAAGTTCATTTTCCTCAATGGCCACTGATTCTATCTCAGGGTGCCTTATTCTTCCTTACACTCAAGTTTATATCCCTATAATTGAAAAGGAATAGCAGCTATCATTATATCCACACTATTTATTAGTTCTCTCACTTTATTTAGCCAATCAACAACATGATTTTCTCATCTACAAAGTCATACTTACAAACAGCATTGTTAAGTTACCCCCCTACAATGCACACACATCATTCAATATTTTAAGTAAACTTGTGAGTTTGTGTTGCCTGTATTCATAGCTGTCCTTGGCTTTGAAGCACACATGCTAGAACATCGAGTGACATATAAGCTTTCAGACAGCCAAACCAAATTAAACTGAATAACAAAAATATTCATATACTTCTCCAGGATCAAAGGTCATACAAACAGCTTCCCACACACCACGTTGCTCTTGTGCTGTCTGTGGCCTTAGATTTTACTTATCACTTTTGCATCATTTAAAATTGTTTCCATGACATAATATGGTATCTACCTCTTTCCACTTCTTTTTTCCTATTTCCTCCTTCAAAATTTTATCATAGAAGTCTAAATCTTTACAAGTTTCTCTTTCTACACTTTCATTTTACAGAATGAATGAATTATATTGCATCCAATTACTACAGTCATACAGTGTCGAGGCCCTGTTGAAATTGTTTGTGATCCAGGAATTTTTGCTCTTCTTCCATGGATGAGTTCATGTTGCTTTAAACTTACATAAAATAAAAGCTTACAATTCATAAGCCAGTATTATATGCAAAATACATGTATTACATAATTTCAATAAAATAAAACCTTGAGTTAAGAAAATGATAAGATCATTGTTTATTTCTGTCTACCAAATACAGAAATGAACTCTTGCTCCAGGAAGAAGACTGCTCTTTAGAACTAATTAAATGCAAGAGGAATTTATGTAAAAGGAATTAAATTTCATTTCTTCTTTACTCCATTATATTGCATATACCACTAAAACAATAGCATATCTTCAGTATGCACACTCTCAACCATATGCAATCATTAAGAGCCAATGACCATTTTCTTATTTTTTATTTTTTATTAAAGTAATAAAACATATTTTAAAATATACAACTCAGTATTGACATTTTTAAGTCAAAATAATTTACAACAGTTAAATGCCCCTTAAATATGCATGATATCTTCTGAAGCTAAAAGTAATAGATACTCAACCAGTTTTTAAAATCTATTTGGAACATTAAATTTGATAGAAGTAGAAAAAAATATCTCATATGAAGTCCTCTATGAAAGGAAATTGTTAAAAGTTCCTGACTAGACAGAAACCATTCCATCTGAAAGGAGAATTCTAAGTGTAACTGTGGCTCCATAGAATGAATTGGGTAGTGTTCCTTCTGTTTCTATTTTAAGGAATAGTTTGAAGAGTATTGGTAATAGGTTGGTGATAGGTCTTGTTTGACAGTTTGATAGAATTAGAATTCTCCACTAAAACGATCCAGTCCTGGGCATTTTTTTTTTTTTTTGGTTGGGAGACTTTTAATGACTGCTTCTATTTCATTAGGGGTTACTGGACTGTTTAGATGGTTTATTTGATCCTGATTTCACTTTGGTATTTGGTATCAGTCTAGAAAATTGTCCTTTTAATCCAGATTTTCCAGTCTTGTTGAATATAGACTTTTGTACTTCTCATGATTTTTTTTAATTTCCTCAGTTTCTGTTCTTATATCTCCCTTTTCATTTCTTATTTTGTTAATTTGGATACTATCTTTGTGCCCTTTGGTTAGTCTGGCTAAGGGTTTATATATCTTGTTGATTTTCTCAAAGCACGAGCTCCTGGTTTTATTGATTGTTTGTATAGTTCTTTTTATTTCTACTTGGTTGTTTTAAGCCCCTAGTGTGTCTATATCCTAATGTCTCTTCCTCCTGCATATATTTGCTTCTTTTTGTTCTAGAGCTTTCAGGTGTGCAGTTAAGCTGCTAGTGTATGCTCTCTCCAGTTTCTTTTTGGAGGAACTCAGAGCTAAGTTTTCCTCTTAGCACTGCTTTCATCGTACCCCATAAGTTTGGGTATGTTGTGCCTTCATTTTCATCAAATTCTAAAAGGTCTTCTATTTCTTTATTTCTTCCTTGACCAAGTTATCATTGAGTAGAGCATTGTTCAATTTCCTCATGTATGTAGACTTTCCATTCTTTTTGTGTTATTGAAGACCACCCTTAGTCCCTGGTCATCTCATAGGATGCATGGTATTATTTCAGTCTTCTTATATCTGTTGAGGCCTGTTTTGTAACCAATTATATGTTCCATGTTGGAGAAAGTATCATGAGGTACTGAGAGGAAGGTATATTTTTTTGTTTTAGGATGAAATGTTCTATAGGTATCTGTTACATCCATTTGGTCCAAAACTTCTGTTAGTTTCACTGTGTCTCTATTTAGTTTGTATTTCCATGATCTGTCCATTGATGAGAGTGGGATGTTTAAATCTACCATTATTATTATGTGAGGTGCAATGTGTACTTTGAGCTTTAGTAGAGTTTCTTTTATTAATGTGGGTACCCTTGCATTTGGAGCATAGATGTTCAGAATTGAAATTTCTTCTTGGTAGATTTTTCCTTTGATGAGTATGAGGTGTCCTTTCTTGCTTTTATTCAATATCAGTATGGTTACTTGAGCTTGTTTCTTGGGACCATTTGCTTGGAAAATTGTTTTTCAGCCCTTTACTCTGATATGGTATCTTTGACACTGAGGTGTGTTTCTTGTATGCAGCCAAATATTGGATCCTGTTTACTTATCCAGTCTGTTATTCGATGTGTTTTTATTGGGGAATTGAGTCCATTAATGTTGAGAGATATTAAGGAATAGTCATTATTGCTTCCTGTTATTTTTGATGTTGTTTTTATATTTGTATGGCTATCTTCTTTTGGGTGTGTTGAAAGATTTTTTTCTTGCTTTTTCTTGGGTGTAGTTTCTCTCATTGTGTTGGATTTTTCCATCTATTATTCCTTGTAGGGATGGATTTGTGGAAAGATATTGTGTAAATTTGTTTTTGTCATGGAATATCTTATTTTCTCCATTTATTGTAATTGAGAGTTTTGCTGGGTATAGGAGTATGGGCTACTATACTATAGTAGCATGGGCATTTGTGTTCTCTGAGGGTCTATATGAGATCTGCCCATGATCTTCTAGCTTTCATATTCTCAGGTGAGAAGTCTGGTGTAATTCTGATAGGTCTGTCTTTAATTGTTACTTGATCTTTTTCCCTTACTGCTTTTAATATTCTTTTGTTTGTTTTGTGAATTTAGCGTTTTTGCTATTATGTGATGGGAAATTACTCTTCTGGTCCAATCTATTTGGAGTTCTATAGGCCTCTTGTATGCTCATGGGCATCTCTTTCTTTATATTATGGAAGTTTTCTTCTCTAATTTTGTTGAAGATATTTACTAGTCCTTTAATTTGGGAATCTTCGCTTTTTTCTATTCCTATTATCCTTAGGTTTTGTCTTCTTGTGTTCTGGATTTCCTGGATATTTTGGGTTAGAAGCTTTTTGCATATTGCATTTTCTTTGATTGTTGTGGCAATGTTTCCTATGGTATCTTCTGCACCCAAGATTCTCTCTTCTATCTCTTGTGTTCTGTTGGTAATGCTTGCATTTATGACTCCTGACCTTTACCCTAGGTTTTGTATCTCCATATTTGTCTTCCTTTGTGATTTCTTTATTGTTTCTATTTCCAGTTTTAGATCCTGAATGGTTTTATTCAATTCCTTCACCTGTTTGGTTGTTTTCCTGTAATTCTTTAAAGGATCTTTGTGTTTCTTCTTTATGAGCTTCAAGCTGTTTACCTGTGTTCTCTTGTATTTCTTTAAGGGAGTTATTTATGTCCTTCTTAAAGTCCTCTATTATCATCATGAGATGTGATTTTAAATAAGTCTTGATTTTCAAGGCTCACTGTGGTGGGAGGACTGGTTTCTGATGGTGCCAAGTAGCCTTTGTTTCTGTTGTTTATGTTCTTGTACTTTCCTCTTGGCATCTAGTTATCTCTGGTGTTAGCTGGTCTTGCTGTTTCTGACTGTGACTTGTCCCTCCTACAAGCCTATGTGTCAGAACTCCTGGGAAATCAGATCCAGGGGAGGAATTTGGATAAGGAGAGCTGTGGCACAGGGTCAGGTTCGGGGTGCAGGTGGAAACTGGAAGGATCTTGTCTTTGTCTGTTCCTTAGTTGCTGTGTACTGGTGGCTCAGGGAGGGGCCCTCTTTGGCCAGGAATTTGAGCAGAAGTGGTGGTCTTACCTGAGTCAGCATTCCTGGGAGACTAGCGCTCTCTTGAAGGTATTTGGGTATGGAGTGCTGTGGCAAAAATCAGCTCTTGGTACAGATGGAAACCTGAAGGATTCTGTCCCAGGCTGCTGCTTGGTTACTGTGACCTGAGGGTTTAGGGCAGGTCCCACTGAGAAGAAGTGGTGGTCTTACCTGTGCTCACAGGATTGTCAGCACTCCTGGAAGACCTGCTCTCTTCCAGTGGCATTTGGTAAGGAGTGCTGTGGTACAGGATAAGCTCTGGGTACAGATGGAAACTGGAAGATTCTGTCCCAGGCTACTCCTCTGTTGACTATTTTCTTTTTAATGAGATCATTTTCATTATAAAATAACTCTTTTCAATGACTCAGTTCTATCCTTGGCATATCAACTTCCTGGTATAGTTCTTCAAGATCAGGTTACTACCACAATCAACCATGTTGCCCAGACTTCTTTTGTCTCAAACACCTATGACCAACTAATTTTTATACTTGGGAAAGTTTTTATCTTCTCCAATCCATGGTAAAGGATAAAAAAGGGTATTCTAAGTAAATGGAACTAAGCAACTAACATGTGGAGCAAAGTGAATATATAACAAAATAGATACCAACCAAAAAGTAATTAGAAGAAATAGGGAAGGACACTACAAAGTTATTACAGGAAAAATTAAACATGAAGATATTGCAATTCTCCATATTTATACACCAGAACAGGAGCACTCAAGTTCATAAAAAGGAAGTACTACGACCAAATCATGTATTAACCATCACATAGCAGCAATAGATGACTTTTCTTGCCAATAGTCAGGTCATACCTTAAAAAAACTAACAAAAAGACACAATCTGGGGCAAGGCCTCAGGCAGAAGCCCTCAGGTCAACTCTCTCCGCTTCAGATCAGCCTGGGTGGCCGCCACATCTCCAGGTCCCTCAAGAGGCTAGTGGGGGCTTCCGGGCGGCCAGCTGGGAGAAGTCGGTGTGCTCTAATAAATCCTGCGGGCCCCAGCAGGAGCCTTCAGGTGCCTGCTTCGGGATCTGAACAGCCTGAACAACAGCACCCTGTCTACAGGCAGTGCAGAGTGTAAGCTGTGCACCAGAGGCCAACGGGGAAGGGGCAGCTTGCACTGGTGAGTCCAGCACTGACAAGACCAAGTAACACCAGTGAGAGCTAGATGGCAAAAGGCAAACGCAGGAACGTCACTAACAGAAATCAAGGCAATATGGCAACATCTGAACCCAATTCTCCTCTACCAGCAAGTCCTGGATACCCCATCACACCAGTAAAACAAGATTTGGATTTAAAATCACTGGTCATGATGCTGGTACAGGAACACATGAAGGACATTCAGGAGAAAATGGATCAAAAGTTAGAAGCCCTTGCAAGGGAAACACAAAAATCATTGAAAGAAATCCAGGAGAATACAAAAGCCAACAAGGAGGAAATGCAAAAAACACTTAAAGAAATACAGGAGAACTTTGGTCAACAGGCTGAGGTCATGAAAGACGAAACACAAAAATCTCTTAAAGAAATACAGGAGAACTTTGGTCAACAGGCTGAGGTCATGAAAGAAAAAACACAAAAATCTCTTAAAGAATTACAGGAAAGCACAAACAAGCAAGTGAAGGAGCTAAGCAAAACCATCCAGGATCTAAAATCAGAAGTAGAAACAACTAAGAAAACTCAAAAGGAGACAACTTTGGAGATAGAAAGCCTTGGGAAGAAATCAGGGGACAGAGATGCAAATATCAACAACAGAATACAAGAAATAGAAGAAAGAATCTCAGATGCTGAAGATTCCATAGAAACCATGGACTCAACAGTTAAAGAAAATGCAAAATGCAAAAAGCTTGTAACCCCAAATATCCAGGAAATCCAGGACACAATGAGAAGACCAAACCTAAGGATTATAGGCATAGGTGAGAGTGAAGATTTACAACTTAAAGGGCCAGCAAATATCTTCAATAAAATTATGGAAGAAAACTTCCCTAACCTAAAGAGAGAGATGCCTATGAATATACAAGAAGCCTACAGAACTCCAAACAGACTGGACCAGAACAGAAATACTTCCCGTCACATAATAATCAAAACACCAAATGTTCTAAACAAAGAAAGAATATTAAAGGCAGTAAGAGAAAAAGGCCAAGTAACATATAAAGGAAGACCTATCAGAATCACAGCAGACTTTTCACCTGAGACTATGAAGGCTAGAAGGTCCTGGGCAGATCTCACGCAGACTCTAAGAGAACACAAATGCCAACCAAAACTACTATATCCAGCAAAACTCTCAATCACCATAGATGGAGAAACTAAGATATTTCACGACAAAACCAAGTTCACCCAATATCTATCCACAAACCCAGCCCTACAAAGGATAATAGGAGGACAACACCAATACAAGGAGGGAAACTTCACCCTGAAAAAAGCAAGATAGTAACCTTTCATCAAACCCAAAAGAAGTTAAGCAATCAAATTTAAAAAATAACGTCAAAAATGATAGGAAGTAACAATCACTATTCCTTAATATCTCTTAACATCAATGGACTCAATGCCCCAATAAAAAGACACAGACTAACTGACTGGATACGTAAACAGGACCCTACATTTTGCTGCATACAGGAAACACACCTCAGGGTCAAAGACAAACACTACCTTAGAGTAAAAGGCTGGAAGACAATTTTACAAGCAAATGGTCTCAGGAAACAAGCTGGAGTAGCCATTTTAATATCAGATAAAATTGACTTTCAACCCAAAGTCATCAAAAGAGACTCTGAGGGACACTTCTTGCTGGTCAAAGGAAAAATACAACAAGAAGAACTCTCAATCCTGAACATCTATGCTCCAAATGCAAGGGCACCCTCTTTCATAAAAGAAACTTTATTAAAACTCAAAGCACACATTGCACCTAACACAATAATTGTGGGTGACTTCAACACTGCACTTTCCTCAATGGACCAATAAGGAAAACAGAAACTAAACAGGGACACATTGAAGCTATTTGAAGCTTTGGACCAATTAGATTTAACAGATATATATAGAACATTCTATCCTAAAGCAAAAAGAATATACCTTTTTCTCAGCACCTCATGGCACCTTCTCCAAAATCGACCATTTAATTGATCACAAGACAGACCTCAACAAATATAAGAAGATCAAACTAATCCCATGCCTCCTATCAGATCACTATGGACTCAAAGTGGTGTACAATAGCAACAAAAACAACAGAAAACCCACATACACGTGGAAACTAAACAATATTATACTCAATGATACCTTGGTCAAGGAAGAAATAAAGAAAGAAATCAAAGACTTTTTAGAATTTAATGAAAATGAAGACACAACATACCCAAATCTATGGGACACAATGGAAGCAGTACTAAGAGGAAAACTCATAGCTCTGAGTGCCTCCAAAAAGAAAATGGAGAGAGCATACACTAACAGGTTAATGACACACCTGAAAGCCCTGGAACAAAAAGAAGCTATTTCACCCAGGAGGAGTAGAAGGCAGGAAATCATCAAACTCAGGGCTGAAATCAATCAAGTAGAAACAAAGAGAAACATACAAAAAATCAACAATACCAGGAGCTGGTTCTTTGAGAAAATCAAAGATAGATAAACCCTTAGCCAGAATAACCAAAGGACACAGAGACAGTATCCAGATTAACACACTTAGAAATGAAAAGGGAGATATAACAACAGAAACTGAGGAAATTCAAAAAATCATTAGATCCTACTCCAAAAGCCTATACTCAACACAACTAGAGAATCTGGAGGAAATGGACAGTTTCCTAGACAGATATCCAACACCAAAACTAAATCAGGATCAAATAGATCAACTAAACAGTCCCATAACACCTGAAGAAATAAAAAGGGTCATAGAAAGTCTCCCAACCAAAAAAGCATGGGACCAGATGGCTTCAGTGCAGAGTTCTATCAGACCTTCATAGAAGACCTAATACCAATACTCTTCAAAATATTCCACAAAATAGAAACAGAAGAAACTCTACCCAACTCATTCTATGAAGCCACAATTACGCTGATACCAAAACCACACAAAGATCCAACAAAGAAAGAGAACTTCAGGCCAATTTTTCTTATGAATATTGATGCAAAAATACTTAATAAAATTCTTGCCAACCGAATCCAAGAACACAACAAAACGATCATCCACCATGATCAAGTAGGCTTCATCCCAGAGATGCAGGGATGGTTCAATATAAGGAAATCCATCAATGCTCTCCACTACATAAACAAACTCAAAGGAAAAAAAAAAACATATGATCACCTCAATAGATGCAGACAAAGCATTTGACAAAATCCAGCATCCTTTCATGCTAAAAGTCTTGGAAAGAACAGGAATTCAAGGCCCATACCTAAACATCGTTAAAGCAATATACAGCAAACTGGGAGCCAACATCAAACTAAATGGAGAGAAACTTGAAGCAATCCCACTAAAATCAGGGACTAGACAAGGCTATACTCTCTCTCCATATCTTTTCAATATAATACTTGAAGTTCTAGCTAGAGCAATTATTAGACAACATAAGGAGGTCAAGGGGATACAAATTGGAAAGGAAGAAGTCAAATTATCATTTTCTGCAGATGACATGATAGTCAACTTAAGTGACCCCAAAACCTCGACCAGAGATCTCCTCCAGCTGATAAACAACTTCAGCAAAGTGGCTGGTTATAAAATCAACTCAAGCAAATCAGTTGCCTTCCTATACTCAAAGGATAAGCAGGATGAGAAAGTAGTTAGGGAAATGACACCCTTCACAATAGCCACAAACAATATAAAGTATCTTGGTGTGACTCTAACCAAACAAGTGAAAGATTTATATGACAAGAACTTCAGGTCTCTGAAGAAGGAAATCAAAGAAGACCTCAGAAAATGGAAAAATCTGCCATGCTCGTGGATTGGCAGGATTAATATAGTTAAAATGGTCATCTTGCCAAAAGCGATCTACAAATTCAATGCAATCCCCATCAAAATCCCAACTCAGTTCTTCACAGAGTTAGAAAAAGCAATTCTCAAATTCATCTGGAATAACAAGAAACCCAGGATAGCTAAAACTATTCTCAACAACAAAAGAAATTCTGGGGGAATCAGTATCCCTGACTTCAAGCAATACTACAGAGCAATAGTGTTAAAAACTGCATGGTATTGGCACAGTGACAGACAAGTGGACCAATGGAATAGAATTGAAGACCCAGAAATGAATCCACACACCTATGGTCACTTGATTTTAGACAAAGGAGCCAAAAACATCCAGTGGGAAAAAGATAGCCTTTTCAACAGATGGTGCTGGATCAATTGGAGGTCAGCATGCAGAAGAATGCGAATTGATCCATTCTTATCTCAATGTACTAAACTTCACTCCAAGTGGATCATGGACCTCCATGTAAAACCAGACACTCTGAACCTAATATAAAAGAAACTGGGGAAGACCCTTGAGGACATTGGCACAGGGGAAAAGTTCCTGAACAGATCACCAATAGCTTATGCTTTAAGATCAAGAATTGACAAATGGAACCTCATAAAATTACAACGTTTCTGTAAGGCAAAGGACACTGTTAAAAGGACAAAACGGCAACCATCAAATTGGGAAAGGATATTCACCAACCCTACATCTGATAGAGGGCTAATATCCAATATTTACAAAGAACTCAAGAAGTTAGACCCCAGGGAACCAAATAACCCTATTAAAAAATGGGGTACAGATCTTAACAAAGAATTTTCACCTGAAGAAATTCTGAGAGGCACCTTAAGAAGTGCTCAACATCATTATTCATTAGGGAAATGCAGATCAAAGCAACCCTGAGATTTCACCTTACACCAGTCAGAATGGCTAAGGTCAAAAACTCAGGAGACAGCAGGTGTTGGCAAGGATGTGGAGAAAGAGGAACACTCCTCCACTGCTGGTGGGGCTGTAAGATGGTACAACCACTGTGGAAATCAGTCTGGAGGTTCCTCAGAAAACTGGACATGAGACTTCCAGAGGACCCTGCTATACCTCTCCTGGGCATATACCGAAAGTATTCCCCGGCACGCAATAAAGACACATGCTCCATTATGTTCATAGCAGCCTTATTTATAATAGCCAGAAGCTTGAAAGAATCCGGATGCCCCTCAAAGAAGGAAGGGATTCAGAAAATGTGGTATATTTACACAATTGAATACTACTCAGCAATTAGAAACAATGAATTTACAAAATTTTTAGGCGAATGTTTTGATCTGGAAAATATCATCCTACGTGAGGTAACCCAATTACAAAAGAATACATATGGAATGCAATCTCTGATAAGTGGATATTAATTAGCCCAGAAATAAATTAATTAGCCCTGAATACCCAAGGCACAAATTGCATAACAAATGACTCCCATGAAGAAGTATGGAGAAGGTCCTGATCCTGGAAAGGATTGATCTAGCATTGGAGGGGAATATAAGGACAGAGAAAAAGGAGGGAGATGATTGGAGAATGGATGGAGAGATGAAGGTTTATGGGACATATGGGGAGGGGGGATCCAGGAAAGGGGAAATCATTTGGAATGTAAACAAAGAATATAGAAAATAAAAATATAAAAAAAGCACAAACTGGGGAATCCTGGAGGTGGAAAACCTAGGGAAGAGAACAGAAAAACAAATGCAGCATCAGCAACAGAATAAAAGAGATGGAAGAGGGAATGTCAAGCATAGAAGATACCATAGAAGAATCTGATAAACCAAACAAAGAAATGTTAAAACTAAAAAAAACTCCTGATACAAAGCATCCAGGAAATCTGGGATACCATGAAAAGATCTAACCCAAGAATAGTAGGAATAGATGAAAGTGAAGAGGACCAGCTCCAAGGACCAGAAAAGTAAATCCTCCTACAACGTAATAATTAAAACACAATATCTACAGAACAAAGAAAGAATAATAAAAGCAGCAAGGGAAAAAGGACAGGTAACATCCAGGAGACTGTCTCGCCTAGGCATCCATCCCATCTGTAGACACCAAACCCTCATACTATTGCCCACAGGAGCCTGATATGGCTGTTCCCTGAGAGGTTCTACCAGAACCTGACCAAAAACGATACAGATACTTACAGCCAACCATCAGACTGAGCCTAATGACTCCAATGGAAAAGCTAGGGGAAGGACTGAAGGAGTAGCTGAAGGGTATTGCAACCCCATATGAAGAATAATTATCAACTAACTGGACCACCCATATCTTCTAGGGACTAAATTATCAACCAAAGAGTACACATGGAGGGAGCCAGTGCTCCAGATACATATGTAGCAGAGGATGGCCTTCTCTGATATCAATGAGAGGGGATGGAGGCTTCAAGCCCCAGCATAGGGGGATGCTAAAGGGGTGAGGTGAGCGTGGGTGAATGGGTACAGGAGCACCCTCATAGAGGAAAAGGGGAGGTAGGGTGGGGAATGGGATGCAGGGTTGGTGGAGGGGTAACCTGGAAGGGGGATATCATTTGAAATGTAAACAAATAAAATGATTAATTAAAAAAAGAAAAAAAGCCAGGCAGTGGTAGCACTCACCTGTAATCCCAGCACTCTGGGAGGCAGAGGCAGGCAGATTTCTGAGTTCGAGGCCAGCCTGGTCTACAGAGTGAGTTCCAGGACAGCCAGGGCTATACAGAGAAACCCTGTCTCGAAAAAAAAAAATCAAAAAAAAAAAAAAAACCCACAAAAAACAAGTAACATACAAAGGCAGACCTATCAGAACAACTGACTTCTCAACAGAGACTCTAAAAACTAGAAGGGCATAGATAGATATTGTGCAACCTCTAAAGAACCACATGCCAAACTAAACTACTAAATCCAGCAAAATTCTTAATCACAATAGATAGAGAGAACAAGATATTTTCACAAAAATGCAAGAGAAAATATCTATCCACAATTCCAGACCTTCAGAAAATACTAAATAGAAAACTCAAACTCAAGAAAGATAACTCCATCCAAATAAACCTTACAGGAAATAAGTAATGCTATACCAGCAAAAACAAAACAAGGGACACACACACACACACACACACACAGTAACACCACCAACATTAAAGTAACAGGAATTTAAAATCACTGGTCATTAATATCTCTCAGCATCAATGGACTGATTTTCCCCAAGAAAAAGATGAAGGCTATTGAAGGCATTTATACGGGAGACAATTTCCTGAACAAAACACCTCTGATTCAGGCTCTATGATCAACACTTGATATATGGTACCTTATGAAACTGCAAAGTTTCTGTTAGGCAAAGGAGACTGTCAATAGGAAAATACAGCAGCTTACTGATTATGAAAGGATCTTTACCAACCCTACCTCTGACAGATGGCTAGTATTCAAAACTTCTAAAGAACTCAAGTAAACACCAACAACACAAATAACCCAGTTAAAAGACATGGCACAGAACTAAACAGAGAATTCTCAACAGAGAAATCTTGAATATGCTAGAAGCACTTAAAGAAATGTTCAGAGTCCTTAGTCATTAGGGAAATGCAAATCAAAACAACTCTGAGTTTCCATTTTACACAGGTCAGAATGTCTGAGGTAAAAACTTAAGTGTAAGTAATAGCACATTCTAGTGAGGATGTGGAGCAAGGGAAACCCACTTCAATTGCTGCTAGTAGTACAAAATTGTATGACTTCTTTGGAAATCATTTTGCCACTTTCTCAGAAAACTGCAAATGATTCTACCTCAAGACCCAGCTATACTATTCCTGGATATATACCCAAAAGATTCTCTACCATCCCATAAGGTCACTTGCGCAACTATGTTCATACTAATTTTATTTGTAATAGCCAAAAACTAGAAATAACCTAGATGTTTCTCAACTAAAGAATGTTTGAATAAAGGTGGTACATCTACACAATGGAATAATATCCAGCTATTTAAAACAAAGATGGTGTGAGTTTTGCAGGCAAATGCATGGAACTTGAGGGAATTATCCTATGAAGTAACCCGGACCTAAAAGGACAGATATGGTATGTATTCACTATGCATTCACTTATAAGTAGATATTAGCCACAAAATATTGAATACCCATACTACATTCCACAGACCCCAAAGGAAGGCACATGTGAGGATGCTTGAATCTCACTTAGAAGAGGGAATAAAATAGTCATAAGAGGGAGATGGAGAGAGGGAACTGAATATTAGAGGGGATGGGGAGAGGAATGGAGGTGTAGGATTAGGTGTGGGGAGGGACAGGAGGTATGGCCAGACAGCAAAGAGAATGATTAGACATCTGCAACTGATGAGGGTTGGGAAGTAGGGCTATCACCAGGAAGAGACAGAGGCCTTGGATAAGGGAAATACCCACCAATCAATGGGTGTGCTTTAGCTATGATTCACAGCACTGGGGATATTGAACCTGAAGAAGCAACCTCCTATAGCCAGGCAGGAACCTCAAAGGAGCTATAGGGGCACCAACCCACCCTACAAAACTTTCAACCCAAAATTTTCCTGTCTACAAGAACTACAGGGACAGGCAATGGAGCAGAGATTTAGGAAATAGCTGTCAGATAACTGTCCAAATTTGAGACCCACCCTTGGTCAAGTACCAATCCCCAACACTATTAATGATACTCTGTTATGCTTACAGACAGGAGTCTAGTAAGGCTGTCCACTGAGAGACTCCACCTACAAGCTGACATAGACAAATGCACACAGTGGATAGAGGTTGGAGGTTCTTTTTCATTTTTTATTATTTTATTATTTTCTATAGTCTTTGTTTATATTCCAAGTGATGGAGTTTGGAGACTCTTATAGAAGAGTTTGGGGAAGGACTGAGCTCACAGAAGGGGATAGGAACTCCACAGGAAGAGCAAAAGAGTCAAGTAACCAAGACCCTTGGAGCTCTCAGAGACTGAACCACTAACCAAAGAACATACACAGACTGGACGTTGGCCCCCAGAATATATGTAGCAGATGTGCAGCTCTGTCTTCAGGTAGGTCTGGAACTGTCTTCAGGTGGCTAACACCAAAGTTATTGACTGTCTGTGGGATGTGTTTTCTAGCTTAGTTGCCTTGTCTGGCCTCAGTGGGAGAGGATAAGCTTAGCTATGCAGAGCCTTGATTTGTCAGGGTAGGGGGATACACAGGCATGCCTCTACCCTCTCAGAGGAGAACGTGAGGGGGACTGCAGGGAGAGATTGTAGGAGGAGTTGACAGGGAAGGTGAGCAGTGATCAAGATGTAGAGTGAAAAAAAGTTTAAAAAGTATTCAGGGCTAAAAATAAATGAAATAGAAATAATATAATCCCTGAATTTCTTGTATACAAGATATATTTTGGGTCAATAAGTAATATTCAAGCATCCTCACATGGCCCTTCTTTTTTGCATACCTTCTCTGGGTCTGTGGAGAGTAGTATGGTATCCTGTATTTATGGCTAATATCCACATATAAGTAAATACATATCATACAAATCATTTTGTGTCTGGGTTACCTCACTCATGATATCCCCATGTTTGATACATTTGCCTGAAAAAATTCATGATGGCTTTTTAATAGCGAGTAGTATTCTACTGTGTCGATGTACACTTTCTTTTTTATTTAAACTTACTTATTTTTATTTTTTTACACTCCATATTTTATTCCCTCCCTATCAACCCTCTGATTGTTTTCATATCCCATACTTCTTCCCCCACCCCCTGTCTCCATATGGATATCCCCAACCCCTACCACACCTGACCTCCAAACTCCCCGGGGCCTCCAATCTCTTGAGAGTTAGGTGCATCTTCTCTGAATGAAACACAGAGCCAGCAGTCCTCTACTGTGTGCATGTTGGGGGCCTCATATCAGCTGGTGTATGCTGCCTGGTTGGTGGTCCACTGTTTGAGAGATCTCAGGAGTCCAGGTTAATTGAGACTGCTAGTTCTTCTACAAGATTGCCCATCTCCACAGCTTCTTTCAGCCTTCCCTAATTCAACAACAGGGGTCAGTCATTTCTTTCCATTGGTTGGGTACAAATATCTTCATCTGATTCTTTCAGCTGCGTGTTGGGTCTTCTGGAGTGCTGTTATGCTAGAGGTCCCTTATTGTGAGCGTTCCATAGCCTCAGTTATAGTGTCAGGCCTTGGGAACTCCCCTTGAGCTGGTTTCCACTTTGGGTCTATTGCTGGACCTTCGTTTCCTCAGGCTCCTTTTCATTTTCATCTCTGTAATTCTTTCAGGCAGGAACAATTATAGGCTAGAATTATGACTGTGGGATGGTCCCCCCTCTCCTTCATTTGATGCCTTGTCTTCCTGTTGGAGGTGGACTCTATCAGTTCCCTCTCCCTACTGTGGAGCATTTCTTCTAAGGGCTCTCCCTTTGAGTCCTGAATGTATCTCGCTTCCCAGGTCTTTGTTGTATTCTGGAGGTTCCCCCACACTTCCTATCTCCGAAGGTGGCCTGTTTCCTTTCTTTCCACTGGTCCTCAGGGCTTCAGTCTTTTTCCCTCACCCAATACCAGATCAGGTTCCCCTCTCCCCCAAACTCCCCCCCCCCCGCATTCACTTTCCCTCCCAGTTTTCTCTCTCCCTCCCCACTTGTGATTCCTTCCTTCTCCCTCCCAAGTGGGACTGAGGCACTCTCACTTGCACACGTCAGCTTGTTTGTATTTTTGAGTTCTGTGGACTGTATCTTGGATATTCTGTACTTTTTTTGGCTAATATCCACTTATTAATGAGTACATACCAGGCATGTCTTTTTGGATCTGACTGACCTCACTCACCATGATAATTTGGAGTTCCATCCATTTGCCTGCAAAGCTCAGGATGTCCTCATTCTTAATGGCTAAGTAGTAATCCATTGTGTAGATGAACCATATTTTCTGCATCTGTTCTTCTGTCATGGGACATCTAGGTTGTTTCCAGCTTCTGGCTATCAGAACTAATACTGCTATTTGTGTCCCTGTGGCATGGTGGAGCATCTTTTGAGTATATTCCCAAGAGTGATATAGCTGGGTCTTCAGGTAGATATATTTCCAATTTTCTGAGGTACTGCCAGATCGATTTCTAGAGTGGTTGTACCAGTTTTCAATCCCACCAACAATGGAGGCGTGTTTCTCTTTCTCCACATCCTCTCCAATGTGTCATCTCCTGAGATTTTGATCTTAGCCATTCTGACTGTTGTATGGTGGAATCTCAGGGTCATTTCAATTTGAATTTCTCTGATCACTAAGGACTTTGAACATTACTTTAGGTGCTTCTCAGCCATTAAAGATTCCTCACTTGTGAAATCTCGCTTTAGTTCTATGTCCCATTTCTTGATTGGGTTGTTTGATTTTTTGGTGATTAACTTCTTTTGTTTATATATTTTGGATATTATCCCTCCATTTGATGTGGCATTAGTGAAGATTTTTTTCCCTATCTGTGGGTTGCTGATTTGTTGTATGCTATGTCATGTGCCTTACAGATTTTCAGTTTCATGAGGTCTCATTTATCAATTCTTGATCTTAAAGCATGAACCATTGGAGTTCTGTTTAGGAAATTTTCCCCTGTGCCAATGAGTTCAAGGTTTGTTGCACTTTCTCTTCTGTTAGATTCAGTGTATCTAGTTTTATGTTGAGGTCTTTGATCCACTCAGACTTGAGCTTTGTGCAAGGTGACAAAAAATATGGGTATATTTTCATTTTTCTGCATACAGATAGTTAGACATCTATTGAAAATGCTTTCTTTTTTCCATTGTATATTTTTGGCTTCTTTGTCAAAGATCAAGTTGTTCCATAAGTGTATGGTTTTATTTCTTAATCTTCAATTCTATTCCATTGATCAACTTGTCTGTCTCTGAACCACTACCACAGTTTTTATTGCTATAGCTGTGTAATAAATCTTGAAGTCAGGGATGGTGATTCCCGTAGCTGTACTTTTATTTTTAAGAATTGTTTTTGCTATTCTGTGTTATTTGCCTTTCCAGATGAATTTGACAATTTCTCTTTCCATGTCTTTGAAGAATTCTGTTGACATTTTGATGGGGATTACGTTGAATCTGTAGATTGCCTTTGGAAGGCTAGCCACTTTTACTGTGTTAATTCTGCTAATCCATGAGCATGGGAGATCTCTCCATTTTCTGAAATCTTCAATATCTTTCTTGAGAGAGTTGAAGTTATTGTCATACATGTCTTTCACTTGTTTGGTTAGTTACC
Organism: Apodemus sylvaticus; assembly: GCF_947179515.1. Lineage (NCBI taxonomy): Eukaryota > Metazoa > Chordata > Mammalia > Rodentia > Muridae > Apodemus > Apodemus sylvaticus. The sequence goes on from NC_067495.1 coordinate 35,343,686, forward strand.
TCAAGATATTTTATATTATTTGTGGCTATTGTGAAGGGAGTTGTATCCCTAATTTCTTTCTCAGCCTGTTTGTCATTTGTATAAAGGAAGGCAACTGATTTATTTGCGTTAATTTTATATCTGGCCACTTTGCTGAATTTGTTTATCAGCTGGAGAAGTTCTCTGGTAGAATTTTGGGGGTAGTTTATGCATATTATTGTATCATCTGCAAATAGTGATATCTTTATTTCTTCTTTGCCAGTTTGCATCCCCTTGATCCCTTTGTTGTCTTATTGTTCTAGTTAGCATTTCAAGTACTATATTGAATAGATTTAGGGAGAGTGGGCATCCTTGTCTTGTCTCCAATTTCAGTGGGATTGCTTCAACTATGTATCCATTTAATTATCTATTGGCTATTGGTTGGCAGTAAATTGTTTATATTATCTTTAGGTATGGGCCTTGAAATACTGATTTCTCCAATACTTTTAATATGGAGGGGTGTTGTATTTTGTCTAATGCTTTTTTCTGCATCTAAGGAGATTATCAAGTTGTTTTTTCCTTTGAGTTTCTTTATATAGTGGATTATGTTAATGGATTTCCGTATATTAAATCCACCTTACATCCCTGGAATGATTCCTACTTGATCTTGATGAATGATGGTTTGGATGTGTTCTTGGATTCAGTTTGCAAGAATTTTATTGAGTATTTTTGCATCAATATTATTCATAAGCAGGATTAATCTGAAGTTCTCTTTTTTGGTTGGGTCCTTGTGTTGTTTAGGTATCAGAGTAATTGTGGCATCATGGAATGAGTTAGGTAGTGTTCCTTCTTTATTTTATGGAATATTTTTAAGGAAAATTGGTATCCTTTGAAGGTCTGGTATTAATCTGCATTGAATCCATCTGGCCCTAGGCTTTATTTGGTTGGGAGGCTTTTAATGACTTCTATTTCCTTGTGCAATATGGGCCTGTTTAGATAGTTTACCTCCTCTTGATTTAACCTTGGTATGTGGTATCTGTTTAGAAACCTGTCCAGTTCATCTAGATTTTCCAGTTTTATTGAGTATAGGCTTTTGTAGTAGGATCTGAGGACTCCTTTTTTTTTTTAATTTCCTCAGTTCCTTTTCTTATTTCTCCTTTTTCATTTCTGATTTTGTTAATTTGACCGTTAGTTAGGTTGCTTAGGGTTTTATCTATATTGTTAATTCTTTCAAAGAACCAGCTTCTGGTTTTGTTGCTTCTTTGTATTGTTTTCTTGTTTCTTTTTAGTTGATTTCAGCCCAGAGTTTGACTATTTCCTGCCTTCTTCTCCTCTTGGGTGAGTTTGCTTCTTTTTGTTCTAGAGCTCTCAGATGTGCTGATAAGTTGTTAGTATAAGATCTCTCCAGTTTCTTTACCAGGGCACTTAGTGCTATGAACTTTTATCACTGCTTTCATTGTGTCCCATAAGTTTGGGTATGATATGTTAACATTTTCATTAAATTCCAGAAAGTCTTTAATTTGCTTATTTCTTCCCTGACCAACTTACCAGTAAGTAAAGAGTTGTTCCATTTCCAAGTATATGTGGGCTTTCTGTAGTTTTTGCTGTTATTGAAGACCAGTCTTAGGTCATGGTGATCTCATAGGATGCATGGCATTATTTCGATCTTCTTGTATCAGTTGAGTGTTGTTTTGTGATCAATTAATTATATGGTTGATTTTGGAGAAGGTACCATGAGGTGCTGAGAAGAAGTTGTATTCTTTTGTTTTAGGGTGAAATGTTGCATGGATAGCTGTTAAATCCATTTGGTTCATAACCTCTCTTAGTTTCACTGTGCTCTGTTTAGTATCTGTTTTAATGACCTGTCCATTGGTGAGATTGGAGTGTTGAAGTCTCCCACTATTATTGTGTGGGGATCACTGTGTGTTTTGAGCTTTAGTGAAGTTGCTTTTCTGAATATGAATACTCTTTCATTTGGGGTGTAGATATTCAGAATTGAGAATTTCTCTTGATAGATTTTACCCTTGATATATATGAAAGTGTCTTTCTTCATCAAACATGATAACTTTTGGTTGAAAGTCTTTTTATTGGGGCATTAAGTCCATTGATGTTAAGAGATATTAAGGAATAGTGATTGTTACTTCCTCTCATTTTTCACGTTATTTTTTAAATTTGATTGCTTAACTTCTTTTGGGTTTGATGAAAGGTTACTATCTTGCTTTTTCCAGGGTGAAGTGTCCCTCCTTGTATTGGTGTTTTCCTCCTATTATCCTTTGTAGGGCTGGGTTTGTGGATAGATATTGGCTAAACTTGGTTTTGTCATGAAATATCTTAGTTTCTCCATCTATGGTGATTGAGAGTTTTGCTGGATATAGTAGTTTTGGTTGGCATTTGTGTTCTCTTAGAGTCTGCATGAGATCTGCCCAGGACCTTCTAGCCTTCATAGTCTCAGGTGAAAAGTCTGGTGTAATTCTGATAGGTCTTCCTTTATATGTTACTTGGCCTTTTTCTCTTACTGCCTTTAATATTCTTTCTTTGTTTAGAACATTTGGTGTTTTGATTATTATGTGACGGGAAATATTTCTGTTCTGGTCCAGTCTGTTTGGAGTTCTGTAGGCTTCTTGTATATTCATGGGCATCTCTCTCTTTAGGTTAGGGAAGTTTTCTTCCATAATTTTATTGAAGATATTTGCTGGCCATTTAAGTTGTAAATCTTCACTCTCATCTATGCCTATAATCCTTAGGTTTGGTCTTCTTATTGTGTCCTGGATTTCCTGGATATTTTGGGTTACAAGCTTTTTGCATTTTGCATTTTCTTTAACTGTTGAGTCCATGGTTTCTATGGAATCTTCAGCATCTGAGATTCTTTCTTCTATCTCTTGTATTCTGTTGTTGATATTTGCATCTACGTCCCCTGATTTCTTCCCAAGGCTTTCTATCTCCAAAGTTGTCTCCCTTTGAGTTTTCTTAGTTGTTTCTACTTCTGATTTTAGATCCCGGATGGTTTTGCTTAGCTCCTTCACTTGCTTGTTTGTGCTTTCCTGTAGTTCTTTAAGAGATTTTTGTGTTTCCTCTTTCATGACCTCAGCCTGTTGACCAAAGTTCTCCTGTATTTCTTCAAGTGTTTTTTGCGTTTCCTCATTGTTGGCTTTTGTATTCTCCCGGATTTCTTTCAATGATTTTTGTGTTTCCCTTGCAAGGGCTTCTAACTTTTGATCCATTTTCTCCTGAATTTCTTTAAGTATGTCCTTCATGTGTTCCTGTACCAGCATCATGACCAGTGATTTTAAATCCAAATCTTGTTTTACTGGTGTGATGGGGTATCCAGGACATGTTGGTAGAGGAGAATTGGGTTCAGATGTTGCCATATTGCCTTGATTTCTGTTAGTGACATTCCTGCGTTTGCCTTTTGCCATCTAGTTCTCACTGGTGTTAGTTTGTCTTGTGAGTGCTGGACTCACCAGTGCAAGCTGCCCCTTCCCAGTTGGCCTCTGGTGCACAGCTTACCTCCTGCACTGCCTGTAGACAGGGTGCTGCTGCCCAGGCTGTTCAGATCCCGAAGCAGGCACCCGAAGGCTCCCGCTGGGGCCCGTTGGATTCACCGGAGCACACTGACTTCTCCCCGCTGGCCGCCCAGAAGCCCCTCTAGCCTCTTGCCGGACCTGGAGATGTGGTATTGCTGCCCAGGCTGATCTGGATCCGGAAGCAGAGAGAGTTGAGCTGAGGGCTCCCGCCTGAGGCCTTGCCCCAGATTGTGTCTGTGGACCAGATGGAGCCTGTGTGCACCCCCAGGGAGTGCCGACGGTGTATGCTGTCAGGACCTCCCCTGTGTTCTGATCACTCCGCTGGGCAGCCGATCCCCCAACCGGGCTGGTGCACACAAGGTTAGCCTGGCTGCTCAGGCCCTGAGTCCAGGCAAAAGCCTGGAGGCCAAGGTCCGAGCAAAGTTCCCCTAGGACTATGACTATTAATTGGGTCTGCCAGGTGACAAGGATGGCGGGCATGCGTACTTGCGCTCCCCAAAAGTGCCGGGAGAGTCTGCTGTGCTAACAACCTCCTAGGCGGGTTGACACACAGATGGCCCACCAAGCCGCCCAGTTCTTGGGGTCAGTCCTGGGCTTTTTGGGGCCTAGACCCCCGCTTTGTTAGCCTCAGGCTATGCCTGTTATGGCTCTGCTCGCCAGAGCTCTCTGTCGTCCTGTAGGCAAAATGGCGGCGCATGCGCAGGCCAGGGCAAAAAACCTCCTGGCTGGGTTGGCACCCGTTGGCCCCCCCAACAGCCCAGGGCCTGGGTATAGGCCAATGCCTGTCGGGCTCAGACCCCCACGGTGTTGGCCTCGGATTATGTTTGTGTACCTCAGTCTGTCCGATCTCTGGAGTCCGAAACCAAGATGGAGGTGAGCCTCTCCTAACTGGCGGGAGGCCGAGTTCTGAAGTCTGAAAGTCTTATTGGATATTAGGCTGGGAACTCCTGCTTGTTTCCTGGGACCATTTGCTTGGAAGACATTTTTTCATCCTTTTACTCTGAGATAGTTTCTGTCTTTGTTATTGAGGTGGTTTCTTGTATGCAGCAAAATGCTGGATGTTGTTTACGTATCCAGACTGTTAGATTTTGTCTTTTTATAGGTGAGTTGAGTCCATTAATATTGAGAGCTATTAAAGAGGGATGGCTGTTGGTTCCTGATATGTTTGTTTTTGTAAGTGACTTTATGTGCTTATGGTTCTCTCCTTTTGGCTTTGTTGTAGGACATTTAATATCTTGTCCTTTCTTTTGTGGAGGTGCCTTCCTTAGATTGGAGTTTTTATTTTAGGATCCTCTGTAGGGCTGGACTGGTAGATAGATACTGTTTGAATTTAGTTTTGTCATGGAATATTTTGGTTTGTCCATTTATGTTGATTGAGAGTTTTGCTGGGTATAGTAGCCTGGACTGGCATTTGTGTTCCATTTGGTTCAGATGTATTGTTGTATTCTGGGCTTGCTGTGGTGGGAGAACTGTGTTCTGATGATGCCCAGGTATATTGGCTTCTGTTGCTTATGGTCTGCATTACCTCCGACCTGGTTCTTCTGGCTTTCATAGTCTCTGTTGAGAAATATGGTGTAATTTTGATAGGTTTACCTTTGTATGTTACTTGACCCTTTTCCCTTGCATCATTTAATATTCTTTCTTTATTCTGTGCACTTAGTTTTTGATTGTTATGTGACAAGAGGATTTTCTTTTCTGGTCCCATTTATTTTGTGTTCTATAGGCTTCTTGTACCTTTATGGGCATCTCTTTCTTTAGTTTGTGGAAGTTTTCTTCTATGATTTTGTTGAAGACATTTTCAGTTCCTTTGAGCTGGGGATCTTCGTTTTACTCTATTGTGATTATTCTTAGATTTGGTCTTTTAACTGTGTTCTGAATTTCCTGGATGCTTTGGGTTAGGAGTTTTTTATGTTTTGAATTTTCTTTGACAGTGTGTCAATCCTTCTAAGGCATATTCTGTGCCTGGGATTCTCTTTTCTAACTCTTGTCTGCTATTGGTGATACATACATCTGTAATTTCTGACCTCTTTCCTAGGTTTTCCATTTCCAGGTTGTCCTCCATTTGTGTTTTCTTTTTGGTTCTAGTTCCACTTTTAGGTCTTGGATTCCTTTATTCAATTCCTTCACCTGTTTATCTGTGTTTTCCTCTATTTATTTCAGTGAGTTACTGATATCCTCCTTGAAGGATAGGAATTCCTTCATGAGATAGGAATTTAGGACAGATTCCTGATTTTCAGATGTATTGTTGTATTCAGGGCTTGCTGTGGTGTTCTGATGATGTCCATGTATGTTGTCTTCTGTTGCGTATAGTCTTGCATTTGCCTTTTACCATCTGGATATCCCTGGTGATTTTTGGTCTGTGTGTCTCTCTGGAGTCTGCTTCATTTTTTCTTTGGTTGCTTCAGGTCTCCTGGTAGGCCTGTGTCCCTGGGTGTAGCAGACCACTTGTGGGGCCCTCCAACTGGGGTCTCTTCACAGGGGCAGAGAAGCTGCTGGTCTGTTACTCTGACTGCTGTAGATCTCCTGAGAGGCCTTCATACTATTGGGTCTTCAGTGCAACAGTCCAGATGTTGTCCAATTTTTCTGAGTGCAGCAGGTCCTCTACTGCTGAGTGCAGTGGGTCCTCTAGGATGGGTTAGGATATGGTGTATACATGGGAGCAGACCAGCTAGGAGTCTGCCCCAACAGAAAGGGCCAGGCAGAAGGGGTGGAAGAGACAGTAGAGGAGTGTATTTGGGAGGCTGGTTTTTCGGTGGGTGATGGGTCCTGAGTCCACCAGGCTCCCAGCAGCAGCTGTGGGACTCTGTAGTGCCGAGGTAAGGGAGGGGGGCAGTTCTTACTAACTGCTCTGAGTGCAGCAGGTCCTCTAGGATGGGTCAGGATATGATGTCTTCACTGGAGCAGAACAGCTAAGAGTCTTCCCCAGCAGAAATGACCAGGCAAAAGGGGATGTACATTTTCTTTATGCATTCTTCAGTTGAGGGACATCTAGATTATTTCCAGTTTCTGGGTATTATGAATAAAACTGCAATGAACACAGTTGTGCAGGTGTCCTTGTGAGATAGTGAAGTATTTGGGTATTTGTCCAGGAAGGGTATTGCTGGGTCTTGGGTTAGAACTATTCCAAGTTTTCTAAGAAATAAAAAAAACCAGATTTCCAGAGTGGTTATACATATTTACATTCCCTCCAACAATGGCAGAGTGTTCTTGCTCCCCATCCTTGCCAGCGTGTGCTATGACTTCAGGTTTGATCTTAGCCAATCGGACTGGTGTAAGATAGAATCTCAGGGTTGTTTTGACATTCATTTCCTTGGTAACTAAGGATGTTGTTATATTGTCTGTGAAGAACCTATTTTAGTATTTCAATTTCCTCTTAGGTTGGTTTTTGTTTTCACTTATATTTTGCATATTTTTGACATAAATCCTTTATAAGACTTATCACTTGCTTCTATTATTTAGTGGTGTGATTTTATTCATTTCTATTCTAAGAGTGATTCTTAACTTTAAATCTGACATATTTTATTTTATACTCAGATCTACTTTTGCCTTAGTGGAATAAAAACCCTTCACCCAATAAAAGGCACAAAGAATCTTCCATATTTTCTTCAGAACTAATAACATTTACTGGAGAGCATCTATTCTCACAGTAATCAAGGTAAGTATATATATATATATATATATATATATATATATATATATATATATATATATATATATACAATCAGTGCTCCTTACCCCAAGCTCTGCATCTGCAGTCAAACAAATACACATAAAAAATATTCAGGAATAAATGTACTTGTACTGAACATAGAGATGATTTTCCCTGTCATTCCTAAAACAATAAAGTATAACAATTATTTACATTATATTTACACTTCCTTGGGTGGTCTTAATAATCTAAAAGTGATTCAAATTATTCAGGGATATATAGAGCATGCAAATACTGTACTACTTGATAGAAAACATTTCAGAAGACATCCATTATGTATCAAGTTGGCTTTTTTTTTTTTTTTTACTAAGACAGGATCTCACCAGTTAGGTATGTTTAGCTTAGAACTTTCTATGTAGACCAGGATGACCCTAAATTAACAGAGTATCGCCTGTCTCTGCCTACCAGTGTCTGGGATTAAAGACAGCCCAATTGTTGCTTTATAGACATTTTTTGTGTGTCTTTATTAATCAATAGTAAAGTATTTCTTACATTTCCTATAAACAAAAAAAAAAACTATACATGTGTATGCAATGCAGTCTAATGCCTTGGCACATATATGGCCAATTTAGTTCATTCTCCCACCATCAAAATCTCCACAATACACTTTGATAACTAGAAGGATAACTAGAAGGGAAAGCTTGCCTGTTGTATGATTTAAAAATACATGAATGTTACAATTTAAAATGTTTTGTTGAAACACAATGTCATGTTTAAGAATTTTTGCACACAATATAGTAGAATTATATATTATACAGTATTTTATTTGTTTTTGCTTGCTCACCACTGTCGGGAGCCGCCCGAACGCTCCTATGACCTCCATTACAAGATGGTGCCTACATCCTGTTCTTACTGAGCCGTAAACAGGCCGAATGCGCATGTCCGAGCGGAATTTCCCGCCATTGAGTCTCTGCCTACCTCGTGGTGTCATATGGGGTGATGAGCCGCAGCCAACCAGGGTACGCCACGTCCAAGGCGGGAGGACTTGCCTATATAAGACTTGGGTTTGCGCTCCCTCGGGGTCTCTGCCCTGTAAGCTTATGCTCTCCCTCTCAAGATGCATTAAAGCTTTCTACAGAAGGATCCTAAGTGTGCCGCGACAAGGCTGTCCTCTCTCTCCATATCTTTTCAACATAGTACTTGAATTTCTAGCTAGAGCAATTAGACAACATAAGGAGGTCAAGGGGATACAATTGGAAAGGAAGAATTCAAATTATCACTATTTGCAGATTGCATGATAGTCTACTTATGTGTCCCGAAAACCTCGACCAGAGAATTCCTACAGCTGATAAACAACTTCAGCAAAATGGCTAGTTATAAAATCAACTCAAGCAATTCAGTTGCCTTCCTATACTCAAAGGATAAGCAGGCTGAGAAAGTAGTTAGGGAAATGACACCCTTCACAATAGCCACAAACAATATAAAGTATCTTGGTGTGACTCGAACCAAACAAGTGAAAGATTTATATGACAAGAACTTCAGGTCTCTGAAGAAGGAAATCGAAGAAGACCTCAGAAAATGGAAAAATCTGCTATGCTCATGGATCAGCAGGTTTAATATAGTTAAAATGGCCATCTTGCCAAAAGCAATATACAGATTCAATGCAATCCCCATCAAAATCCCAACTCAATTCTTCACAGAGTTAGAAAAAGCAATTCTCAAATTCATCTGGAATAACAAGAAACCCAGGATAGCTAAAACTATTCTCAACAACAAAAGAAATTCTGGGGGAATCAGTATCCCTGACTTCAAGCAATACTACAGAGCAATAGTGTTAAAAACTGCATGGTATTGGCACAGTGACAGACAAGTGGACCAATGGAATAGAACTGAAGATCCAGAAATGAATCCACACACCTATGGTCACTTGATCTTAGACAAAGGAGCCGAAAACATCCAGTGGAAAAAAGATAACCTTTTCAACAAATGGTGCTGGATCAATTGGAGGTCAGCATGCAGAAGAATGCGAATTGATCCATTCTTATCTCCATGTACTAATCTTCACTCCAAGTGGATCAAGGACCTCCATGTAAAACCAGACACACTGAAACTAATAGAAAAGGAACTGGAGAGGACCCTTCAGGACATGGGCAAGAGGGAAAAGTTCCTGAACAGATCACCAATAGCTTATGCTCTAAGATCAAGAATTGACAAATGGGACCTCATAAAATTACAAAGTTTCTGTAAGGCAAAGGACACTGTTAAAAGGACAAAACGGCAACCATCAAATTGGGAAAGGATATTCACCAACTCTACATCTGATAGAGGGCTAATATCCAATATATACAAAGAACTCAAGAAGTTAGACCCCAGGGAACCAAATAACCCTATTAAAAATGGGGTACAGATCTAAACAAAGAATTTTCACCTGAAGAAATTCAGATGGCCGAGAAGCACCTTAAGAAGTGCTCAACATCATTAGTCATTAGGGAAATGCAGATCAAAACAACCCTGAGATTTCACCTTACACCAGTCAGAATGGCTAAGATCAAAAACTCAGGAGACAGCAGGTGTTGGGGAGGATGTGGATAAAGAGGAACACTCCTCCACTGCTGGTGGGGCTGTAAGATGGTACAACCACTTTGGAAATCAGTCTGGCCATTCCTCACAAAATTGGACATGACACTTCCGGAGGACCCTGCTATACCTCTCCTGGGCATATACCCAAAGGGTTCCCCGGCATGCAATAAAGACACATGCTCCATTATGTTCATAGCAGCCTTATTTATAATAGCCAGAAGCTGGAAAGAACACAGATGCCCCTCAAAGGAGGAATGGATACAGAAAATGTGGTATATTTACACAATGGAATACTACTCAGCAATTAGAAACAATGAATTCACAAAATTTTTAGGCAAATGGTTTGATCTGGAAAATATCATCCTATGTGAGGTAGCCCAATCACAAAAGAATACACATGGAATGCAATCTCTGATAAGTGGATATTAATTAGCCCAGAAGCCCTGAATACCCAAGGCACAAATCGCATAACAAATGACTCCCATGAAGACATATGGAGAGGATCCTGATCCTCGAAAGGATTGATCTAGCATTGGAGGGGAATATAAGGACAGAGAAAAAGGAAGGAGGTGATTGGAGAAGGGACGGAGAGAAGAAGGTTTATGGGACATATGGGGAGGTGGGATCTGGGAAAGGGGAAATCATTTGGAATGTAAACAAAGAATATAGAAAATAAAAATATTAAAAAAAATTAAAGAAAGTATGGGATGATTAGCCCAAATCAAGACTGAAAACCATCAAGGCAAATGTCAAATCTTTTAGCACCCTATTTAAAATTTAGGACTTATGATGGAATCTATATTCCAAAGCACTTAGATAGCTACATCTTGCAGCTCTTGCACCTGTAACACATAAAGCTTCTCCCTTGGGGAAGCTACATTCCATGCTTGTGACTTTCCTCAGCATATCCTTTCAACCTGAAATCGCTAATATTCTAAAGCATTCATTTCAATTTAGGCTTCATCCTGATAACTTTAAGTACTTGTGTCTTACAACTTCATTATGGAGACTCCAACACAGTCACACCTTGCATCAGTTATACTCTGGAACTATTATACAAGAATCAATGATCCCCTCCATTTTGCATCACCCATTACTACAATGCCAATGGATAACACTACAAAGTTCTGATGCTAGTTCAGGATGAAACCTTACCATTTTGGGCCACAATTTTATAAGCCTTCTTATACCCCCCAAAATAATTTTTTCTTGGGTGGTTGTTTTGAGCACAGTCACTTCAGGTGACATTATCAATATGTTTTCTTTGTTTTTTCAAATGAGTCTGTAGAGTTGCAACATGGACTCTTGAGTGTTTGAAGTCTTGCCCTCAGGATCCTTTTCCTTTTCTTTCAGTAATGAATAATCATTGTATTCATGAATAAAATTATCAAAGAGTAAATAAAAATATTGGACGAAACATTTAGTCAGTTAATAAATTAAATTATGTCCACATATGCTGATTGAATTATACAAAGACAATATAAAATTAAATATACAATATGTTTGGTATGTCCCACAAGATGTTCTAGAGCAAGATAATAAGTTCAGGCAGAAAATGCCTTATCATTGAGGTATAATTTCAGTTTTACACACACACAGAGAAAATGTGGTAGAAATTCAGCAGGTACAGGAATGAAATTGTAAAAGCACCTTGACAACTGAGGAAAACTGTATTATCTATTGCCTTGCTGTTGTAGTTCACATGTTGCATGTAGGACCATTCTAACTATATAGTAGATGCAGTGATTGTTAGAATGGATAAGCAAGTACATGAAAACCCTAGAAATAAAACTAAACATTTAAAAAATTCTCTGTTTTTGTTTATAAGTTTGTATGTACAAATTAAGTCCATGTTTATATATGTGTTCACACATGTATGTAAGTGTACATTTTGTTTCTCAGGAGCTGTCCATCTTGCTTTTTAAGACAGGGACTCTTGGTGTCTTTAATCTCACTGATTAGGCTAGGCTGGCTATTTAACAATCTAGAATTTCATCTTAAAAGGGCAATGGAATTTGCAGGAGAAGTTTAAGATCATTTATGACTTATGCTAACTTGAGCTGATTAGTGTATTAATGCAAACACCAGCCACAAATATGATTAATGCTGTACATTTACAAGGAAGTAATTAGCACAAATATGTGCTAAAATAAAACCATTAGCATTAAAAGTGAAAGACACAGGAGCTCTTGTTATTTGTCTACAGATTATGTGTATATATACATGTCATAAAATGCTACTGTGGAGCAAAATCATTGAATGTATCTAGGACAGAAGGTGTGGTATTAAAGCTCCTTCCTATCTCTATATTCTATCTCAACACCCATAAAAATGACCTAGGACATAATTGTCACAGTAGTTGATCTTGTTGTTTCTATCCTTTTCTAGCATATTTTAATATTTTGATTTGCTAATAATGAGCTATACTTTTAATATTTATTAGGTAGCTTCATTAAGAATATACAAAGTTGTATCCTTAGTTCAGAGTGTCTATAATTGGTACTAAGACTTGTATTATTTTTCATATAAAGACTGAATTTACTTAGCTGGTAGTTTAGCAAAAATCCTTTATTTCAGTTGTTTTTTGAAACTGGTATTAATGTAGTGTCAAAGATGCAAAATATTTTAAATGCCATGTAATGTTATTTTTAAAGTTTTAATTTTCATCAATTTAATTCTCTTGTCAGTTGTCTCACCCAATTAAAGTTGTAGCTAATCATACTCCAAAGAAGAATATTAAATCCTGGTTAAAATAAGATGGGGTTTAATGGGAAAGGCTGTCAGTGGGGCCATATTCCAGCCACTCTCCTTGCAGAACATCATTCTCTGAAAATCAAACTTTGTATGCAGTGTCAGCATTTTACAGTTTTATTGAGAGTGCAAGAGATACTACTTTAGCAATAGATTTCTCTTTTTTTGTCTTTCTTTTGGATATTGTTGTTTTTGAGTTGTTGGCTTTCAGGATACTCATTTGCATCAGGCATTGGGATATAATAGAACAGCATAATATTTAGGGGGAAAGGTTATGGAAAATTAAGTGGTAGCCTAGAGAATGCACATTTGCCTCATACAGCTCATTTCTTTTCTAATCTTTTAAAACCTAAGTCATATCATGGCACCCAAAATTTTATCCAGTGGCTTGTCCTTTTTCTCAAAGTAAGAGTTCTTAGAATTGCCTGTAAGACTCTTCATTCATCATCTATCTTTTCATGTCTGCATTTGACTCCATGATCTTTTTCTCTTACTCCTTTTACACCAATCTCAGGAGACTGTTAAATGACTAAGTTTGGTTTTGATTTTGAGTCTATACACATATTCTAAGTACCCAAAATGCTTTACTCCCAGCTATTCATATGACTATACACTTTGCCTCACTCCCTTCTATCATTTACACAAATATCACCTCATTGATATTTGTCATAATATCATATCTAAACACAGTTCACAAAGCTCAACACCTCATATTACTCTTGATTGCTTTATTTTTGTTCTGACCGTTTATCAGTTCAAGAGGTTATTATTTTGCCTATGTATCTTTCTATTATCTTCCTCTCCTAAATAGAATGTAAACTCCATCAGGGCAACCATCTGTGTTGTGAGTTGTACTTCAGTGAATAAATGATGAATGGGTGAAGGAATTTTACATAATTTTATTTTTATAAAATGCAAATAAGTGTTTATATAACTCTTCTTTACTTTGTCTTTTCTCTTCCTCCCTTCATTCATGAATGTAGCTAGAAAAAAATCCTCATATACTATGCTTTTCTAAGATTCTACATTTTCCAGGGATTCTCAGAAATAATGTATATATCAGTTATATCAGAGTGTCCTGATCATGAAAGTTCTGACTTTGGTACGATATCTGTAAAATAAGTTTTTAAGGTATTATAACTTTGATGAGGCTATAAGTGGCCAATGTGCTGATTCGCAACACCTAGGGTGCCAATCTGTCCACAATGGTCATATATTCCCAATATCTTATTTAATGCCTGAAATTTATTGAGTATCCAAGAAAAATATGTAATCAAATAAAGAAAGCTAAGGATAATTGTTCTATTGTTGTTAAAACAAAATTCCAGAGTCACACCAAGGTACTTTATACAGTTTGTGGCTATTGTGAAGGGTGTTATTTCCCTAATTTCTTTCTCAGCCTGCTTATCCTTTGAGTATAGGAAAGCTACTGATTTGCTTGAGTTGATTTTATAACCTGCCACTTTGCTGAAGTTGTTTATCAGCTGTAGGAGTTCTCTGGTGGAGTTTTTTGGGTCACTTAAGTACACTATCACATCATCTGCAAATAGTAATAGTTTGACTTCTTACTTTCCAATTTGTATCCCTTTGAACTCCTTATGTTGTCTAACTGCCTGAGCTAGTACCTCAAGTACAATATTGAAAATATAAGGAGAAAGGGGGCAGCCCTGTCTAGTCCCTGATTTTAGTGGGATTGCTTCAAGTTTCTCTCCATTTAGTTTGATACTGGCTACCAGTTTGCTGTATATTGCTTTTACTATGTTTAGGTATGGGCCTTGAATTCCTGTTCTTTCCAAGACTTTAAGCATGACAGGATGCTGAATTTTGTCAAATGCTTTTTCAGCATCCAATGAGATGACCATGTGGTATTTTTCTTTGAGTTTGTTTATGTAGTGGATTGCATTGATGGATTTCTGTATATTGAACCATCCCTGCATCCCTGGGATAAAGCCTACTTGATCATGTTGGAAGATTATTTTTATGTGTTCTTTGATTCAGTTGGCAAGAATTTTATTGAGTATTTTTGCATTGATGTTCATAAGGGAAATTGGCCTGAAGTTCTCTTTCTTTGTTGGGTCTTTGTGTGGTTTTGGTATCAGCGTAATTGTGGCTTCGTAGAAGGAGGTGGGTAGTGTTCCTTCTGTTTCTATTTTGTGGAATAGTTTGAAGACTATTGGTGTTAGGTCTTCTTTGAAGGTCTGATAGAATTCTGCACTGAAACCATCTGGCCCTGTGCTTTTTTCGTTGGAAGTCTTTCAAACAAGTGAAAGATCTGTACGAAAAGAACTTCAAGACTCTGAAGAAGAAAATGTAAGAAGACCTCAGAAAATGAAAAATTCTCCTATGCTCATGGATTGGCAGGATTGATATAGTTAAAATGGCCATTTTGCCAAAAGCAATGTACAGATAACACAGTAGCCATCAAAATCCCAACTTCATAGAGTTAGAAAGAGCAATTCTCAAATTCATCTGGAATAACAAAAAAACCCAGATAGCTAAAACTATTCTTAATGACAAAAGCAATTCTTGCGGAATCAGTATCATTAACCTCAAGCAATACTGCAGAGCAATAGTGTTAAAAACTGCATAGTATTGGTACAGTGACAGGCAGGCAGATCAATGGAATAGGATTGAAGACCCAGAAATGCACCCACACACCAATGGCCACTTGATCCTTGACAAAGGGGCTGAAAACATCCAATAGAAAAAAGATAGCCTTTTCAACAAATGGTGCTGGTTCAACTGGACAGCATGCAGAAGAATGCGAATTGATCCATCCTTGTCTCCTTGTACTAAGCTCAAATCCAAATGGATCAAGGACCTCCACATAAAGCCAGACACTCTGAAGCTAATAGAAAAGAACTGGGGAAGACCTTTGAGGACATCAGTACAGGGGGAAAGTTCCTGAACAGAACACCAATATCTTATGCTCTAAGATCAAGAATTGACAAATGGGACCTCATAAAATTACAAAGTTTCTGTAAGGCAAAAGACACCATCAAAAGGACAAATTGGTAACCATCAAATTGGGAAAAGATCTTCACCAACCCTACATCAGATAGAGGGCTAATATCCAATATATACAAAGAACTTAAGTAGTTAGACCCCAGAAAACCAAATAACTTTATTAAAAATGGGGTACATAGCTAAACAAAGAATTTTCACCCGAAGAACTTTGGATGGCTGAGAAGCATCTTTAAAAATGCGCAACTTCATTAGTCATTAGGGAAATGCAAATCAAAACAACCCTGAGATTTCACCTTACACCAGTCAGAATGGAGAAGTCTAAAAATTCAGGAGATAGCAGGTGTTGCGGAGGATGTGGAGAAAGAAGAACACTCCTCCACTGCTGGTGGGGTTGCAAATTGGTACAACCACTCTGGAAATCAGTCTGGCGGTTCCTCCGAAAACTGGGCACCTCACTTCCAGAAGATCCTGCTATACCACTCCTGGGCATATACCCAGAGGATTCCCCACCATGTAATAAGGATACATGCTCTACTATGTTCATACCAGACCTATTTATAATTGCCAGATGCTGGAAAGAACCAGGTATCCCTCAACAGAAGAGTGGATGCAAAAAATGTGGTATATCTACACAATGGAGTACTATTCAGCCATTAGAAACAATGAATTCATGAAATTCTTAGGCAAATGGATGGAGCTAGAAAACATCATACTAAGTGAGGTAACCCAGACTCAAAAGGTGACTCATGGTATGCACTCACTAATAAGTGGATATTAACCTAGAAAACTGGAATACCCCAAACATAATCCATACATCAAATGAGGTACAAGAAGAAAGGAGGAGTGGCCCCTTGTTCTAGAAAGATTCAGTGAAGAAGTGTAGGGCAAAACCAGAACGGGGAAGTGGGAAGGGGTGGGTGGGAGGACAGGGGGAGAGAAGGGGGCTTATGGGACTTTCGGGGAGTGGGGGGCTAGAAAAGGGGAAATCATTTGAAATGTAAATAAAAAATATATCAAATAAAAAAAATGCAAATTGATCCAATTTTATCTCCTTGTACAAAACTCAAGTCCAAATGGATCAAGGACTTCCATATAAAGCCAGACAGTTATCCTGAACCTAATAGAAGAGAAAGTGGGAAAGAGCCTCAAAAACGTCTACACGGAGGAAAATTTCCTGAACAGAATACCAATGGCTTAGGCTCTAAGAACAAAAATTGACAATTGGGACTTCATAAAATTGAAAAGGTTCTATAAGGCAAAGGACACTCTCAATAGGACAAACAGCAAGGTACACTTTAGGAAAAGATCTACGAGCATGGCAGATTTTTCCATTTTCTGAGGTCTTCTTCGATTTCCTTCTTCAGAGACCTAAAGTTCTTGTTGTATAGATCTTTCACTTGTTTGGTTAGAGTCACACCAAGATACTTTATATTGTTTGTGGCTATTGTGAAGGGTGTCATTTCCCTAACTTCTTTCTCAGCCTGCTTATCCTTTGAGTATAGGAAGGCAACTGATTTGCTTGAGTTAATTTTATAACCAGCCACTTTGCTGAAGTTGTTTATCAGCTGTAGGAGTTCCCTGGTGGAGGTTTTCAGGTCACTTAAATAGACTATCATGTCATCTGCAAATAGTAAGCTGTAAGATGGTACAACCACTTTGGAAATCTGACTGGCTGTTCCTCAGAAAACTGGACATGACACTTCCGGAGGACCCTGCTCTACCTCTCCTGGGCATATACCCAAAGGATTCCCCGGCATGCAATAAAGACACATGCTCCATTATGTTCATAGCAGCCTTATTTATGATATCCAGAAGCTGGAAAGAACCCAGATGCCCCTCAAAGGAGGAATGAATACAGAAAATATGGTATATTTACACAATGGAATACTACTCAGCAATTAGAAACAACGAATTCTATTGCTTGGTAATATTGTTTGAGGTCAGGGATACTGATTCCCCCAGAATTTCTTTTGTTGTTGAGAATAGTTTTAGCTATCCTGGGTTTTTTGTTATTCCAGATGAATTTGAGAATTGCTCTTTCTAACTCTATGAAGAACTGAGTTGGGATTTTGATGGGTATTGTGTCGAATCTGTATATTGCTTTTTGGCAAGATGGCCATTTTAACTATATTAATCCTGCTGATCCATGAGCATGGGAGGTTTTTCCATTTTTTGAGGTCTTCCTCTATTTCCTTCTTCAGAGTCTTGAAGTTCTTGTCATACAGATCTTTCACATGTTTGGTAAGAGTCATCCCAAGATACTTTTTTATTGTTTGTGGCTATTGTGAAGGGTGTTATTTCCCTAATTTATTTCTCAGCCTGCTTATCCTTTGAGTATAGGAAGGCTAAGTGGGAAGGGATGGGTGGGAGTACAGAGGGAGGGAAGGGGGCTTATGTGACATTTGGGGAGTGGGGGACCAGAAAAGGGGAAATCTTTTGAAATGTAAATAAAAAATATATCGAATAAAATTAAAAAAAAGAAACAATGAATTCACAAAATTTTTAGGCAAATGGTTTGATCTGGAAAATATCATCCTAAGTGAGGTAACCCAGTCACAAAAGAATACACATGGAATGCAATCTCTGATAAGTGGATATTAATTAGCCCAGAAGCCCTGAATTTCCAAGGCACAAATCGCATAACAAATGACTCCCATGAAGAAGCATGGAGAGGGTCCTGATCCTGGAAAGGATTGATCTAGCATTGGAGGGGAATATAAGGACAGAGAAAAAAAGGAAGGAGGTGATTGGAGAATGGGTGGAGAGAAGACGGTTTATGGGACATATGGGGAAGGGGGATCCAGGAAAGGGGAAATCATTTGGAATGTAAACAAAGAATATAGAAAATAAAAATATTAAAAACGGAAAAGCTATTTATAAACCCTATATCCAATAGAGGGCTAATATCCAAAATATACAAAGAGCCAAGTAAGTGAGACTCCAGAGAACCAAATAACCCTATTAAAATGGGATACAGAACTAAACAAAGAATTCTAAACTGAGGAATTTTGAATGGCCTATAAGCACCTAAATAAATGTTTAATATCCTTAGTCATCAGGGAAATGAAAATCAAAATGACCCGAGTTTCTACCTTACACCAATGAAAATGGCTACGATCAAAAACTCAGGCAACAGCAGATGCTGATGAGGATGTAGAGAAAGAAAAACATTCATCCATTGTTGATGGGATTGCAAGCTGGTACAATCACTCAGGAAATCAACCTGGTGTTTCCTCCGAAAACTGCAAAAAGTTCTAACTTAAAATCCAGCTATACCACTACTGGGTATATATACAATAGATGATCCAACATATAACAAGGAGACATGTTCATAGCAGCCTATATTAGCCTGAAGCTGGAAGCAACCCAGATGTCCCTCAACCGAAGAATAGATATAGAAAATGTGGTAAATTTACACAATAGAGTATTATTCATCTATTTAAAATGATGACTTAATGAATTTTGTAGGTAAATGGATGGAAATAGAAAATATCCTGATTGAGGTAGCCTAGACCCAAACACAAGGCATGTACTCACTGAAAAGTGGATATTAGCCAAAGATCTCAGAATACCCATGGTACAACTCACAGACCATATTGAGTTTAATAAGAAGGAAGACCAAAATGTGGATGCTTCAATCTTACTTAGAAGGGGGCACAAAATAATCATGGGAAGTAGGAAGATGGGGGAGCCTGGAAGGGAGAGAGGAGCAGGAGGGAAAAAGGGGGGCAGAATCAGGAATGGGAAGAGATAGGAGAAAAGTCCAGAGGGTGAGGAGAATGAATAGAAATATGTAGCAGTGTAGGGTGGAGAACAGGGAACCACTAGAAAGTCCGAGATGCCAGGAAAGCAAGAGTCTTCCATGACTCAATAGCCAAAATGCCCAAACAGAGAGGAGATAGAACCTGAAGAGACTACTTCCTGTAGACAGGCATCACTCCCATTTGAGGGATGGGGTCATCCACCTATCTCTAAATGTTTAACCCAGAATTGTTCTTGTCTAAAAGAAACATAGGGACAAAAAATGGATCAAACTGAAGGAATGTCCCCGAAAAGACTGTCACACATTGGCATCCATTCCATCTGCAAACACTAAACCCAGACAGTATTGATAGTATTGCTAATGCCAAGAAGTGCTCCCAGATGTAAGCCTAATATGACTGTCCTCTAAGAGGCTCTGCTAGCATCTGACTGACAGGTGCAGATATATCTAACCATTGGATTAAGCCTGGGGACCCCAAATGGTAGAGTTAGAGGAAGGACTGAAAGAACAGAAAGGGATTGCAACCCCATAGGAAGAACAACAATATCAACTACATCCTCCAGAGCTCCCAGGTACTAAACCACCAACGAAAGAGTATACATAGAGGGGCCCATGGCTCCAGTTGCATATGTAACAGAAGATTGCCTTGTCTGGAATCAATGAGAGGGGAGGCTATTGGTCCTATGGAGGCTTGATGCCCCAGTTTAGGAGGATGCTAGAGTGATGAGGCAGGAGTGGATAAAAGGGTAGAGGATCACCCTCATAGAGGCAAATGTGAGGAGGTATTGGATGGGGGTTTGTGCAGGGGAATCCTGGAAGGGAGATAATAATTGAAATGAAAATAAATAAAATAACCAAATAATAAAAAAGAAAAATAAAAGGGATAAGAAAGTGGAGGATACAGGTAATCCAGAATGAAAGAATTTAACATAATTACCCAAAAGGGTATAAAATATTTTAAAGTACTGTGATTTGTAAACAACATTGGATGGAAGCCAGAGGAGTATAAAGTAGTATTCAATGTTAGAAATCTATATTTCTACACTTAGAAAAAAGCATCACTCAAACTGGATGGAAGAATTTAAACATAGATTCATCAGTTTCTTCATCCGCTTATTTTTTCCTGGCAACGTACTTGAAGACATACAAAAAAGTAACAAAACAAAACAAAAACAAGTATACCAGAAAGGAAGAACACATGGAATCCAGGAAATTGCATATCCAACCAAAGTAGAATAGGGCCTACAAAATCATTAATATAGCTTACATCTAAACCTTCAACTGTCAAATATATTTTCCAGAAAATAGACTAGAAACAAGAGAAACTGATTCTGTAGAACATATAACTAAGTAGTTACCATGTTAGGGACAAAATATGATTCAAAAAATCATACGAAAATCTTATATTTACATACAATTGTTGACACTGTGACATGACATCTGTAAATTTTCAATTGAGTACTATGCCAAAAAAATCTCAATGCTTTTAAAAGTTTTATGATTTTATATTGGGCTACATTTATATCTGTGCTGGACTTCTCATAGTCAGGCCTGTATGGTCTAAAGCCTATCATAAATATGTTTAGAAAATCGTGATCTAACTGTAGAAGTAACTAAAACGAACCATGATTCTTAGGAGTTTAATATTTTAAGAACTTAGTACTTGTTTACTCTTCTTATGTTATTTCTTTTTAAATTTAATTTAATTTTTTTACTTATTCACTTTATATACAACTCACTGCCCCCTCCTGGTCACCTCTCCTACAATCCTTTCCTCTGCCCTTCTCTTCTGAGAGGGTAGGTCCTCCCTGAGTATTCCTACACCCTGACATTTCAAGTCTCTGTGAGGCTACATGTTTCCTCTCCCTCTGAGGCCAGACAAGGTAGCCCAGTCAGTAGAATATGTCTCACATATAGGAAACAGCTTTTGGGATAGCCCCAATTCCAGTTGTTTGGGACCCATATCAAGAACAAGCTGTAGTTTAGGACCCAACTATACTACTCGTGGCCATATACCCAAGAAATTCTCCAACATCCCACAAAGGTACCTATTCAACTATGTTCAGAGCAGCTTTATTTGTAATAGCCAGAAAGTGCAAACAATCTAGTTGTTCCTCAACTGAAGAATGGATTTTTAAAAAAAAGTGCTATGCCTTCACAATGGAATACTATTCAGCTATTAAAAAAAAGATATCATGAATTTTGCAGGCACATGGATGGAACTTGAGAATACCATTCTGAGTAAGGTAACACAGTCCCTAAAGGACCTGCATCATATGTTCTCACTTATAAGTGGATATTAGCTATAAAATACAGGTACCATATCATGCTCTACAGACTCAATGAAGCTAAAAAAGAAAGAAGGAAAGAAGCAAGGAAGCTTGAATCTCACTTGGAAGGAGAATAAAATAGTCATAAGAGGCAGATGGAGGGAGGGAACTGGAAGGGAGGGAGAGAGGAGGGAAATGGGGGGGGGGGGTGTTCAGGACCAGGTGTGAAAAAGGACTTATTTGCTCTAAATAGAAGAGCCATTCTTCTGAGTGTAACCCAAGGAGCACAGCATTGCATTTTAAATGAAGGAGATATAATCTCAATGTAGAACTTGTTTACAGAGAATTCAGCATGGCATTATGCATACTAAGTGCTCATAGGAGCAATGTATCAGCTTGGGATAGAATACTATTCTTGAGATTCTTGGGATTAGATAAGATTTAGAGTTACTAAAAGAGATTTGCAATAGAGATTTGGAGTGGGCAAATTTTGGCAAAAGATGAAGTCTTTGATTTGAGTCACTATATTAGTTTTGTTTGTTTGGACACTATCTTTTTTTGTTTCAGAACCAAGGCAGATAAAGTAAACATGTGAGTCTGAAATAATCTTGGACCTTAAATGGAAGGAAAAGTGAACCAAGTTTTAGGTGACTATGGGTAATTATCAGAAACAGAAACAAATTTTGACATTGAAATATCACATTGAATTCCATTAATAGATAAAATTAGTACATGCTATTCAAAACTCAGTCTATGGTATGACATCATTTTCTTTCATGTGGCCTCTCACAACCAAATAACTCCAAAGGGAGTTGGGTTATGACTTAATGACATAACTCACTTGCCCTGGATTCAATCCCGCATATTAAACATGAGAGAGAGAGAGAGAGAGAGAGAGAGAGAGAGAGAGAGAGAGAGAGAGAGAGAGAGAGAGAGAAAGAAGAAGA
Source organism: Apodemus sylvaticus (assembly GCF_947179515.1). NCBI lineage: Eukaryota > Metazoa > Chordata > Mammalia > Rodentia > Muridae > Apodemus > Apodemus sylvaticus. The sequence goes on from NC_067495.1 coordinate 35,366,095, forward strand.
AGAAGAAGAAGAAGAAGAAGAAGAAGAAGAAGAAGAAGAAGAAGAAGAGAAGAAGAAGAAGAAGAAGAGAGGAGGAGGAGGAGGAGGAGGAGGAGGAGGAAGAGGGAGAGAGGAAGAGGGAGAGGGAGAGGGAGGGGAGAGGGAGAGGGAGAGGTAGAGGGGGAGGGAGAGGGAGGAGAGGACAGAGAAGCAAGTCCACACATTTAAGAATCTCAAAATTATAGATATACATAGTTTAATACATGTTACATTTGAAATAGAATGTTTAAAAAAGAAAAGAAATTGCAAGTAAGAAGTCATTAAAATATACTGAAAATTTTTATAGAAAATGTCAGAACTTGAAGAAGTAAAAATTGTGACTTATAGAATAAAATATAACAATAAATTTATGAAACAAAAAATGCTATTCAGCAATGAAAATGAAAAAAACATAGTTCAATCATCAATTTTACTTTCTTACATTTTCTCTATTCATTCTTCTTATATGCCCGCCAGGATGTGAACTGAAGAAGATAAATAGAAATTGGAAACAAACAGAAAAGAAAACATAATGGATTCTAAACAGGATAAGCTAAAAAAAAAAAAATCTCATCTGGAGGCACAGTGTAAAGAACTTTCAGAATACATTAAAAGAACCTCCCAAATAGTAAACTTTGCCAGGAAAAGCAAGTCAGATTAACAGCAGGCTACCAAATAGCAAAATCAGGAAAAGAGTGTTTAGGTAAAATACACAGTCTAAATTTTGTATTCAAATACGATTTATTGGGAAAGTAAAATTAAGGTTGGTATTTGAAGAACGTAAATTACAAGACATTTATGCACAATAACTTTCATCAAAAGGGCTTTCTAAAGCCCTAAAGGGCTTTCTGGGGGGAATACATAAAATTGTTACAAAAGTACTGTTTAAACAAATACAAAGGAAAATCAAGTAGAAATATAGGAAATGGTAATATGTCTACCAATAATGATAGAATTATGAGAATAATGCCATTTAATCTTATAACGAATTCATATCCAATATTGCACCAGTTATACTGACAACTTGTCATAACCTAGAGTTATATGGATAGAATCTCAAACAAAAATGTGTGTTAATCATGTTGGTCTATTCTGATATTTGGGAGGCATTGTCTTAATTTATAATTGATGTGGAAGGGCCTATCCCACTGTTTACAGCACAATTTGTAGACAAGTGAGACTAGGATAAACAAGAAACCTAGCTGGACATGTGTTGCTAGCTAGCAGTACATACTCCATTGTTTCTTTTTTATTGATTACAATCTTCATTTACATTTCAAATGCTAAAACCTTTCCCAGTTTCCACCCTCCCCCAAAACCCTCTACCTCTCCTCCCACACCCTGCCTCCAAGTATATGCCCCTCTACCTGACACACAAAATCTCAAAATAAACAAGCTACAATTCACAGACCACATGAAGCTCAAGAAGAAGGAGGATCGAAGTGGGGATACTTTGGTTCCTCTGGGAAAGGGAACAAAATACTCACAGGAGCAACAATGGAGACAAAATGTGGAGTAGAGACTGAAGGAAAGGCCACCCAGAGATTGCCCTACCTGGGGATTCATCTTATAAACAGTCACCAAATCCTTCATTGTTTCTATTTGAGTTTCTGCTTGAGCTCCTCCCCTGAATACAGTTAGTGATGGCCTGTGACATAAAATTGCAAAATAAAATAAAGCCTTTTCTTCCTCACAATGGTTTTGGTCAGAATGTATACCAAAAATAAATAAATAAATAAATAAATAGGAAAAAGAGAAAAAAAGAAAAGAAAAAAGAATAAACATGTTCCAAGGTCTTTATATGACATATTGATTTCTGTCATTAACTTGAAGTTACCTACTCTTTAATTAATGTATATGATAAATCTTTAGTGATAAATACAATAAAAGAACTAAAATTAAAAAAAAAATCTTTGAAGATCAAAAAATTGAAAAATCCTGAACTCAACATTGAAAAACAGGAAACAAATTCCATAAGCAAAATAAATAGAAAGTAATGAAATAATAGAAACAAATCTGCATATATACAGAAATGTTGTAAATGTACTAAACATATATTAAATATTATCATACTTGGTAAAATCAAATGATGATAACCAGCTCTAGGTCTTTATTTAAAACATTTAGATGTTTCCTGAACAGAACAATATTGGCTTATGCTCTAAGATCAACAATAGACTAATAAAATCTCATAAAATTGCAAAGTTTCTATAAGGCAAAGGACACTGTCAATAGGACAAAGCAACAACCAACAGATGGGGAAAAGATCTTCATCTGACAGAAGGCTAGTATCCATTATATTCAAAGAACTCAAGAAAATAGACTCTAGAGAAGCAAATAACTCTATTAAAAATGGGGAACAAAGCTAAACAGAGAACTTTTAAATGAGGAATATTGAAAGGTCAACCAACAGACTGGGAAAGGATCTTCACCAACCCTAAATCTGACAGAGGGCTAATATCTAATATATACAAAGAACTCAAGAAAGTTGAAAGGTCAATAAGCACCTAAAGAAATGTTTAACAACCTTAGTCATCAAGGAAATGCAAATCAAAACAACCCTGAGAGTCTAGCTTATACTGGTCAGAATGGCTAAGATCAAAAACTCAGGTGACAGCAGATGGATTCTGCTGGAGAGGATGTGGAGAAAGAGGAACACTTTTCCATTGCTGGTAGGACTGCAAGCTGGTACAACCACTCTATAAATCAGTCTGGTGGTTCCTTAGAAAATGAGGACCCAGCTATACAACTCCTGGGCATATACCCAGAAAATGTTTCAACATATAATAAGGACACATGCTCCACTATGTTCATAGCAGCCTTATTTACAATAGCCAGAAACTCAAAATGACCCAGATGTCTTTCAATAGAGTAATGGATACAGAAAATATGGTACATTTACACAACAGAGTACGCCTCAGCTTCTAAAATTTGTGAATTCATGAAATTCTTGGGCAAATGGAGGGAACTAGAAAATATCCTGAGTGAGATAACCCAGTCACAAAAGAACACACATGGCAAGTACTCACTGATAAGTGGATATTAGATCATAAGATAGGAATACCCAAGATATAATTCACAGACCTCATGAAGCTCAGGAAGAAAGACTGAAGTCTGGATACTTTGGTCTTTCATAGAAGCAGGAACAAAATACCCATGGGATGAGATGCAAATTGTGGAGCAGAGACTGATAGAAAGGCCAACCAGAGACTGCCCTACCTGGGGATCCATCTAATGTACAGTCACCAAACCAAGACACTATTATGGATACCACCAAGTGCTTACTGATAGGAGCCTGATATAGCTGTCTCCTGAGAGGCTCTGCCAGTGCCTGACAATTACAGAGGGGGATGCTCTTAGCCACCCATTAGACTGAGCACAGGGTCCTCAATGAAGGAGCTAGAGATAGTACCCAAGGATCTGAAGGGGTTTTACAGCCCCATAGGAGGAACAACAATGTGAAACTCGTCAAGTGGGCATTGAATACTACTATGGGTCTCTCTCACAGCATTCATACCACTATTGCACCAGTGGGTATATCTTGCCACAAGTCATTATTGTCCCCCTAAGAGTTTTTAGCTAGGTAAGAGTCATGATAATGTTTCTTTTCTGGTAGCGATCATTGTGTGTACTACCATTATAAAAATTAGCCAGTAGATATGACACATCCAAGGTGTGATCATTTGATTTCTCCATGTTTTATGAGTTAAATACGTGGAATAGTAATAGTGTTTGGATTTTAATTTCTTAGCTTCTGGTGACTATTAAGGACATTGTCATTCCATTATAAATAACTCCTTTTTATTTGAACTCCTTATGTATGTGTATGTATAAGACTATATTTTAGGAACCTTGTTCATAGTAGGTTTTCATGTGAATTCTTTGAAAAGTTGTTAGTATTCCTTATCCCTCCTCATATTTCCAACAGTACCCTGGCCTGCCACCATCCACTCCATTTAATCCTTTCCATTTATGTTTCCTCCTTCATATGATTATATTCTATTTTTGTTCCTTTAAAAGATCCTCCATCTCCATGGTCCCTTACCAATTTTATTTTCTCTATGTAGATTCTAAATGAAACATACATATGTAATAATTCAATGTTAGCATCCACGCAAAGAAGAAAGCATTCAGAGTTTGTCTTCCTGGGTCTGAGTTACTTCACTCATTATAATATTTTCTATCTCCATTCATTTACCTGTGACTTTTATTTCTTTTTTCTTAATAGCAGAATACTATTCCATTGTGTGAATACATTACATTTTATATGTTCTTAAATTGATGGGTATCTAGTTAATCTTCACTGTTCTGTTTCACTGTTTTGAATAGAGCAGCAACAGATGTGGTAAGTATCTCTGTGGTAAAATATATAGTTCTTAAGGTGTATACCCAATACTGATGTATAAGTATCTCTGTGATATGATGTACAATTCTTCAGGTGTATACCCAATATTGATATAGCTAGATCACATTGTAAGTTGAGTGTGAATGTTGCTCAAACAACTGTAAAAAAACAAAGGCAACATGTAGGCAACAAAGAAACATAAAGTTAACAAATATCACTAATCACTGTGGAAATGAAAAACATACCAATCATGCTATAACATTAAATCCATATTAGAATGGCTTGAACAAAACAAAGAGTAAGAGTATAGAGAAATTACAATTGTCTAGATTTAGAGCAACTAGAATTCTCACAGCTGCACAGATTAAACATATAAATGATTAATTCTGATACTGAAAATACATTATTTCACAATGAGGAAAAAATAGCATTCCCCTTTGGAGTCATTTAACTAACATCATGTCCAGAGTTGCATGTTATACACATGTCTTACATCTCCTGCCTCTCTGTTGTATGAGTTGGAACCATGCCAGCCTGAAGGCTGTCTTGTGAATCTCCTTATTTTTGTGTATGTCTCTGCATGAAAGTCGGTATCTCCATGTATCCCTAACAAAGGACATTTCTCTGTCTATTGAACAGCACAGAAAGCATCACATGTGGAGAAGGAATGGGATACTTTCTTAACAGACTTTTACAAGGGATTAACTCACTAGATCCAACCCAACTGACTCCAACTGAACAAGACTTCAAATTGTATTACAAAAATCATTGTTTATCAACCAAGATCTAAATGTTGCATTCAACACATATGATGGGTATTCATATTATACAATTGCTTTCACCCTTTGTATCTGTTGTTTGCAATGAATAATACACATATATTTTTTTCTGGGTCTGGGACATGGAAGAGTACATAATTTAAAATTACAGCTGTGCCTTAATTTAGGTAGTAAAAGTTGATTACATAAGAAATTCAACGTAAGTCAGGTTGATAGTTACATTGTTTTCTTCAAGCATGTTAAACAGGATGAATACACTTTAACATAGCAGTCTTAATTTCTAAGTGGTCTCAAGGCATATTATTAACTTTGCCTGTGAGATCTAACCTATGCTCTGGTTTTCTTATAAGAGATTATTTTATAACTCATTGCCTAAATATTTTACTAGAAGCAATAAAAAGGAATACAACTAGCTTTTGGAAAACAGTGTGGTATGGTCTTCTAAAGTTAAATATGATCACAATTACAACCCGGTGATTTCATGCATAGCTGCTTCTAAAGTAAAATAAAAACCGGTGGATGCAAAGCTACAGAAGTTTATAGCAATTTTACACAGTTGTAAATCAGCAAATGAGTAATGTGTCTATTAGCTGCCTGTAAAATAAATCCATATGATTAAATTACACTCAACTATATGAAAAATATTAAGCAATAATAAGAAATTAACTCATGAGAAAATATGGGTAAACCTCAAAATCATGTGATTGAGACCATAGAAGAATATATAACCATGATTCATTTTGTAGGTCTATGCTTCTATGATCAAGAATAATTTTCTTTATTAATTTTTTTCTTACATGGTAATATTCTGATTTTTTTTTTATTTCTTCCTATGAGTGAATTCAGGAATTTACATATTTGCTTCCATACTAGGTTTGAAATTCAGAAATATCTTTGGATATCTGATCATTATATGAAATGGCTCATGTCTTGAACCTTTATTACTTTTATAATTTCTAAAGCAGGATGTGGATCAACATTCTTTAATCATGACTCCAGATGATAAAACACTTACAACATTTCAGTTACTGAAATATATATCTTGGGACAGTTTTTCAAATTGGACTTTATGGAATTAAAAAGCTTCTGGTTCTGACCCGGAAAAGCGGAGGATCCATCTGGAGGCCTCTGGCGAGAGTCTTCCGGTCACCACCTCTGAATCACTATTCCTTAATATCTCTTAACATCAATGGACTCAATTCCCCAAGAAAAAGACATAGACTAACAGACTGGATACATAAATAGGATCCTACATTTTGCTGCATACAGGAAACACACCACAGTGTCAAAGACAAACACTACCTTAGAGTAAAAGGCTGGAAGACAAATTTTACAAGCAAATGGTCTCAGGAAACAAGCTGGAGTAGCCATTCTAATATCAGATAAAATTGACTTTCAACCTAAAGTCATCAAAAGAGACACTGAGGCAGTGGAAGGAGAGAAGCATTGCGGCCATATTTGCTCCCTGCCAGGACAGAAAAGGATCACTAGGTATTGTATGACCCTGAACTTTAGATTTCTGGTGGTGCAAACCACCAGGGGTCTGCCTGCACTCAGGAACTGAGCACTTAGGCAGGTTTTGTCTGCCAGCCAGCCGGACTCGGGGCCCGTGTCCTGCCCAGGGAGCTGTGGAAGGAGAGAAGCCCTGCGGCCATATTTGCTGCCTGCCGGGACAGAAAATGATCACTAGGTACTGTATCACCCTGAGCCTTAGATTTCTGGTGGTGCAAACCTCCAGGGGTCTGCCTGCACTCAGGAACTGGGCACATAGGTGGTTCATCTGAAAGCCAGTTCATCGCAGGACCTGTGTCCTATGTGAGAATCAACAGAGGTTGTGACCCCCACCACAACATCTTCGCTCCATAATAGAGCAGACAGAGAACACCTGGTTGACCTTGACAACTTAAGTATAACATTGCTTGAGGCAAGCCTGAGAAGGGCTCCTAAGGCACGAAAGAGGAAGCCAGCATATCAGTAATCTGTGCCAGAAGAAACCCAGTCATCCAGTGTTGCAGAGATAACCTTAAAGATCCACAGTAGGTTGAAGCACCAGCAGAGTGAAACGTCATCTCGGACCATGGGCCGTCCTAGCGAAGGTATATCAGTCACGCTCAAGGGAGATTCGGGGGCACACCCAGCAAGCTGTAACATGGCATACATTCTGAGTAAACTCTCTCAGGAAGGAACTGGTGTGCTAGTCTTTCTTCCCTGATGGTCAGGGAGATTGGCGCGGCACATTTGGTGGCCCATACGAGGACCCACCGAGTTTTTCCGAGTCCCCGGGAGTTCCAGAACCTGTTGAGAGTCAGAGCAAGCGCTTGGTAAGTGGCCTGGCCGGTAATTTGGGCCCTGCATTTGAAAGTCCTCAGAAGGAGGCCTCATTCTTTCTAAGTCCTCGGAAGGAGGCTACATAAAGTGTAAGTAAAAGGGGCTGATAGATTATATTCGTGCCTGGAGGAATCGCTCCGTTAATTGTCATCTCAGTGTTTGTGGCAGTGGTTCTGATAACTTTAGTCAGCTGTTTTTGCCTCCGCTATCATCAGCCTGGACGTGAGTGTTGTTGGTAGACATGGGGGTTTCACCATCTTGCCCGATTAAGGCAGTTCTTCAGGAGCTGCTTGTTAGCAAAGTGCTGAAGTACAAAAGCAAAACTATTCAGAATTTTTTAACCACAGTAGATGAGGTAGCTCCTTGGTTTGCCATGTCTGGTAACCTCACACTTGCATGCTGGGACAAGCTGGGTAAGGACTTAGATTGGGCCTGGGAGGAAGGCAGCCTACAGGACAGAGCGGGAAAGACGGGAGTGTGGGGTTTGTGGAAAGTTATCCGCAGCTGTCTGACTTGTGAGAGTTGCCCGCCTGCCATACAGGCTACAGCTGAGGCCTTAGAGCAGGTTAAAGAGGCTCGCACTGATACAAGCTCTGATAAATCTCAAGAGCCTCCTGTACCTGTATCCACTGCACCTGTATCCTAGCTTGAAAGGAATAGACGGGGAGCAGGATTCAGGAACAGATGGCAGCTCTGAGACTGAGCTAGATATGGAGGATCTAGAAGAAGCTATACAGGAGTTCCTAGCAAAGGTAGAACGAAGGAGAAAAAAGAAAGAGAAGAAGTCAGAAGTCAAAAAGTCAGAGGGGAGAAGTCAGAAGAAGTTAGAAGATTTTTCAAGGTTCCTGAATAAACTGCTTAAGGAAGAGTTCGTGAAAGGAACGGCTCAGAACTTTTTGCAGTCAGGGTAGCGCGCTGATAAGTTCCCTTGTAAGTGGGACAAAGTAAAGTTCTAGGTGAGAGACAATAAAGTTCCCAGGTAAGGAGGGACAAAGGGAAAAGTCCTCGGTACAAAAGGCTATAAAGACTCCGGTGTGGAGCGATAAAGTTCCCAAGGTAAGGTAGGACAATAAAGACCTCTGAGAGTGTGGCTAGTTTGCTCTAATTGGTAAAAACTTTATCTGCTGGAGGACCATCTCTTGATCCAGTCTCAGTTTACACAGCAGAGGCTGATTTAAACTGCCCTGCATTTAGCTAGGAGTCAAGCACAGCTAGAGAAAAGCTGCTTTTAAAAAGGGCCAGCAGCTTCTCAAGTTCTAGAGCAAGTAGGCTGATGGTTATTTCTTCTATTGGGTACAAATGTTAAGGATCAGATGTTTGAGATTAAAAGAGCTACGGGGAAGACTGCAGTTAAGTTAAAAGTAGAACAGAGTGCTTTGCAATGTTTCCATAAATGCTAAACCATGTGTTTTAAATTTAGTCCCATTCTTCTGTAGTTTGAAAAGTCTTTAATGAACAGAAAGAAGCCTGCTACCGGTGCAGTATGAAGCTCAGGCAATTGGTCCAAGACATTTGATGGCCTCATGAGAGAGCTACGCGTATCCATCACCATGGTTAACTCCACCTGTGTCAATCCATCCTTTGCAGAGGGATTTTCTTCATGGATTCTTCAAGCAATGCCTCACCTGAAAAAGTGGGCGGGAGTAGAAGTGTTGACTGTTGCCCTGCTGGGGGCCTGTGCTCTTGGTGTGTTTTGTCTCTGCTGTATGGCTCGAGCATAGGCAAGGGAGCGTGCCCTGATGGTTCAGGCCTTTCAGGCCCTTGAGGCAGGGGTTTCTCCTCAGGCATGGCTGGCAGCGATTGAGAAGCGCTAAGCTCCTTTCCCCAATTTCTCAAGCTTAGGACAGCCCTTGCACCCCACGTGACATTGTTCACATTGCACTAGGGATGGGTCTCCGCTCGCTTTGTGACCCAGCCTTTGCACCTGGAGGGATTCTTGCCCATTGCACTCAGTAAGGTGGGTCAACTTCTTGGCCTGACCGTTCTTGATCACAGGACCACTCATGAAGGGTTTTGTTTGAACGAATGGTATCAGCCTTAATAAAATAAAAAAAGGGAGAACTGTGGAGAGCTAACTGCGCCTTTAAGATGGTGCTGCCTGAGCCTGGCCACCTGGAGTAAACAAGTCTGTATAAGGCTGGGGCATGGATCACTTAGTGGACTGATCTCACGCCTTGTGGCTCGACCAATGGCAGAGTGAAATGTCATCTCGGACCATGGGCCATCCTAGCGAGGGTATATCGGTCACGCTCAAGGAAGATTCCGGGGCACACCCAGCAAGCTGCAACATGGCATACATTCTGAGTAAACTCTCTCAGGAAGGAACTGGTGTGCTAGTCTTTCTTCCCTGATGGTCAGGGAGATCGGCGCAGCACACATGACAAAACCAAATTTACACAATATCTTTCTACAAACCCAGCCCTACAAAGTATAATAGGGGGAAAACACCATTACAACAAGGGAAACTAAACCCTGGAAAGAGCAGGATATTGAGCTTCTTTCATCAAACCCAAAGAAGATAACCACACACGCATAAAATTAAAATCAAAAATGATAGGAAGCCATAACCACTACTCCTTGATATCTCTTAATATCAATGGAGTCAATTCCCCAATAAAAAGACATAGACTAACAGACTGGTTATGTAAATAGGACCCTACATTTTGCTGCAAACAGGAAATACACCTCAGTGTCAAAGACAAAAACTACCTTAGAGTAAAAGGCTGGAAGACAATTCTACAAGCAAATGGTCCCAGGAAACAAGCCGGAGTTGCCATTCTAATTTCAGATAAAATTGACTTTCAACCTAATGTCATCAAAAGAGACATGGAAGGTCACTACTTGCTGGTCAAAGGAAAAATCCAACAAGAAGAACTCTCATTCCTGAACATCTATGCCCCAAATACAAGGGCGCCCTCATTCATAAAAGAAACTTTACTAAGAAAAGTACACATTGCATCTAACACAATTGTGGGTGACTTCAACACTCCACTCTCACCAATAGACCAATCAGGAAAACAGGAACTAAACAGGAAGACAGTGAAGCTAATTGAAGATTTGAACCAATATATATATTGGTTCATATATATATATATATGAACTTATATATATATAAACTTTTCATCCCAAAGCAAAAGAATATACCCTTTTCTCAGCACCTCATGGTACCTTCTCCAAAATAGATCATATAGTTGGTCACAAGGCAGACCTCAACAAATATAAGAAGATTGAAATAATCCCATGCCTCCTATCAGATCACTATGGAGTAAAAGTGGTCTTTTGTAACAGTAAAGACAACAGAAAGCCCACATACACATGGAAACTGAACAATACTCTACTCAATGATAAACCTTGGTCAAGGAAGAAATAAAGAAGGAAATCAAAGATTTCTTAAAATTTAATGAAAATGAAGGCACAACATGCACAAATCTATGGGACACAATGAAAGCAGTACTAAGAGGAAAACTCATAGCTTTGAGTGCCTCCAAAAAGAAATTCGAGAAAGCATACACTAGAAGATTAATGGAACAACTGAAAGCCCTGGAACAAGAAGAAGCTAATTCACCCAGGAGGAGAAGACAGGAAATCATCAAACTCAGAGCTGAAATCAATCAAGTAGAAACCAAGAGAACCATACAAATCAACAAAACCAAAAGCTTGTTCTTTGAAAAAATCAACAAGATAGATGAACCCTTAGCCAGACTAACCAAAGGGCACAGAGAAAATATCCAAATTAACAAAATTAGAAATGAAAAGGGAGATGTAACAATAGAAACTGAGGAAATTCAAAAAATCATCAGATCTTACTACCAAAGCCTATACTCAACTCAACTGGAGAATCTGGAGGAAATGGACAATTTACTAGACAGACACCAAACACCAAAATTAAATCAGGATTAAATAGATCATCTAAACAGTCCCACAAGCCCTAAAGAAATAAAAGGGGTCATAGAAAGTCTCCCAACCAAAAAAAGCACGGGACCAGATGGCTTCAGTGCAGAATTCTATCAGACCTTCATAGAAGACCTAACACCAATACTCTTCAAACTTTTCCACAAAATAGAAACAGAATGAACACTATCCACCTCGTTCTACGAAGCCACAATTACACTGATACCAAAACCACACAAAGATCCAACAACGAAAGAGAACTTCAGGCCAATTTCCCTTATGAATATCGATGCAAATTACTCAATAAAATTCTTGCCAACCGAATCCAAGAACACATCAAAATGATCATCCACCATGATCAAGTGGGCTTCATCCCAGGGATGCAGGGATGGTTCAATATAAGGAAATCCATCAATGCAATCGAATACATAAACAAACTCAAAGAAAAAAAAAACATATGATCATTTCATTAGATGCTGAAAAAGCATTTGACAAAATTCAGCATCCTTTCATGCTGAAAGTCTTGGAAAGAACAGGAATTCAATGCCCATACCTAAACATAGTTAAAGCAATATACAGCAAACCAGTAGCCAATATCAAACTAAATGGAGAGAAACTTGAAGCAATCCCACTAAAATCAGGGACTAGACAAGGCTGCCCCCTCTCTATATATCTTTCAATATAGTACTTGAAATTCTAGCTAGAGCAATAAGAAAACATAAGGAGGTCAAAAGGATACAAATTGGAAAGGACGAAGTAAAATTATCATTATTTGCAGATGACATGATAGTATACTTAAGTGACCCAAAAAGCTCCACCAGAGAACTCCTACAGCTGATAAACAACTTCAGCAAAGTCACAGCTTATAAAATCAACTCAAGCAAATAAGTAGCCTTCCTATACTCAAAGGATAAGCAGGCTGAGAATGAAGTTAGGGAAATGACACCCTTCACAATAGCCACAAACAATATAAAGTATCTTGGTGTGACTCTAACCAAACAAGTGAAAGACTGTTCGACAAGAACTTCAGGTCTCTGAAGAAGGAAATTAAAGAAGACCTCAGAAAATGGAATTATCTGCCATGCTCATAGATTGGCAGGATTAATACATTTAAAATGACCATCTTGCCAAAAGCAATATACAGATTCAATGCAATTCCCATCAAAATCCCCACTCAGTTCTTCACAAAGTTAGAAAAAGCAATTCTCAAATTTATCAGGAATAACAAAAAACCCAGGATAGCTAAAACTATTCTCAACAGTAAAAGAACTTCATGGGGAATTAGTACCCCAGACCCCAAGCAATGCTACAGAGCAATAGTGTTAAAAACTGCATGGTATTGGCACAGGGACAGGCAAGTGGACCAATGGAATAGAATTGAAGTCCCAGAAATGAATCCACACACCTATGGTCACTTGATCTTCGACAAAGGAGCTGTAAACACCCAGTGGAAGAAAGATAGCCTTTTCAACAAATGGTGCTGGTTCAACTGGAGGCCAGCATGCAGGAGAATGCAAATTGATCCATTCTTATCTCCTTGTACTAAGCTCAACTCCAAGTGGATCAAGGACCTACCTGCACATAAAATCAGACACACTGAAACTAATAGAAAAGAAACTGGGGAAAACCCTTGAGGACATGGGCACAGGGGAAAAGTTCCTGAACAGAACACCAAAAGCTTATGCTTTAAGATCAAGAATTGACAAATGGGATCTCATAAAATTACAAAGTTTCTGTAAGGCAAAGGACACTGTCAAAATGCAAAATGGCAACCAACAAATTGGGAAAAGATCTTCACCAATCCTACATCTGATAGAGTGCTTATATCCAATATATACAAAGAACTCAAGAAGTTAGACCCAAGGAAACCAAATAACCCTATTAAAAAATGGGGTACAGACCTAAACAAAGAATTTTCACCTGAAGAATTTCAGGTGGCCGAGAAGCACCTTAAGGAATGCGCAACATCATTATCCATTAGGGAAATGCAAATCAAAACAACACTGGGATTTCACCTCACACCAGTCAGAATGGCTAAGGTTAAAAACTGAGTAGACAGCAGGTTTTGGAGAGGATGTGGAGAAAGAGGAACACTCCTTCACTGCTGGTTGCATTGTAAGATGGTACAAACACTATGGAAATCAGTCTGGCAGTTCCTAAGAAAACTGGACATGACACTTCCAGAGGACTCTACTATACCTCTTGGGCATATACCCAGAGGATTCCCCAGCATGCAATAAGGACACATGTTCTACTATGGTCATAACAGCCTTATATATAATAGCCAGAATCTGGAAAGAACCCTGATATCCCTCAATGGAAGAATTGATACAGAAAATGTGGTATATATACACAATGGAGTACTATTCAGCAATTAAAAACAATGAATTCATGAATTTTTTAGGCAAATGGTTGGAACTGGAAAATATCATCCTAAGTGAGGTAATGCAATCACAAAAGAATACACATCGAATGCAATCATTGATAAGTGGACATTAATTAGCCCTGAAACTCTGAATACTGAAGATACAATTAGCATATCAAACGATTCCCATGAAGAAGGAAGAAGAGGGTCCTCATCCTGGAAAGGCTTGATCCAGCATTGTAGGGGAATAACAGGACAGAGAAAAGGGAGGGGGGAAGATAGGATGTATCTCTGTGATATATTGACTTGGAATATTTGGGTCAATACCCAGAAGTAGTATTTGTAGCTCGTATGATAGACCTATTTTGACCTTTCTGAGGAAATGCCATAAGCATTTGTGCAGCCTTATATACCACATTTTCTGTATCCATTCCTCCATGGAGGGATGGAGAGAAGAGGACTTATGGGACATATGGGGAGGTGGGGAACTGGGAAAGGGGAAAGCTTTTGGATTTTAAACAATGAATATAGAAAATAAAAATATATTTTAAAAAGCCTCTGGATAGCAAAGTAAACAATCAGTGCTGAACCTGTCTACAAAATGGGAGAAAAAATATAGCTATGCATCTGATAAAGGAATAATATCAAGAACATAACACAAACTTAAAAAATAAAATTAAATAAGAAAAAATTAACCAACTCAATTAATAAATGCTTTAATGAAATTAGCAGTTTCCAGAAATGATGTATAAATGGCCAGCAAACATACAAAAAACAAAACTCAACATCACAACCATCTGAGAAATGCAAATGAAAATGCCACTGAAGTTCTATCTCACTCAGGTCAGAATAGTATTAAGAAAGGAAGAGAATACAAATATCAGTGAGGATGCTAACAAAGGTAAATATTTGTTCCTTCATTAGGTAAGCTAATTTATGAACTGTGGAAATGCTTATGGCATTTCCTCAGAAAAGTAAAAATAGGTCTATCATACGAGCTACTAATACCACTTCTGGGTATTGACCCAAATATTCCAAGTCAATATATCGCAGAGATACAGACATCAATGTTTATTTTGGACTTATTAACAAGAGTTTAGTTAATGAACCAACCTAGATGCACAACAACTGAAGAATGAACAGAGAAAATAGTTGTATATATAATATGTTACTCAACAATTAAAAAGAGTGAAGCTATATCATTTGCAGGAACGTGGATATAAAATGAGATAATCATATCAAGTGAATAAAGGCAGTTTTGCCATTTGTGGGTCCTAGACATTACACACACACACACACACACACACACACACACACACACACACACATTTACCCTATATGCACAATGATCTGAAAGTAGAAACCAAATTATCTACAGAACAAAAGAGACTAATGGCCCCCATGTAACTCTTCATAATCAAAACTTATAGTCAGGCAAATAATCTAATTTGGGGTGATGAAGTATACTATAGTGCTTTGTTAATAAAAAAAAACTAAAATTGAACACATGGGTTGGCAGAGGATTTAAGATTGATTTTGCTAACCTGTAAGTTGTGTTTTGTGCTTAATAATTTAAGTTCAGAGATAATATTAGATATTAGAAAATTGTAAACAAGCTCCATGACCGAAAATCTAACATTTCTTGTTTGGTGGCTTGAATAGGTATGGGCCCTATAGATTCTTATGTTTGAATACTTGGCCATAGGGAGTGGCACTATTAGGAGGTATGGCCTTATAGGAGTAGGTGTGGCTTTGTTGGAATAACTGTGTCACTGTGGACTGGGTTTTGATGTCTTATATATGCTCAAGATAGACCCAGTGTGGCACACAATCTCCTTCAGCTTCTTGTGGATGAAGAGGTAGAATTCTTAATTTCTTCTCCAATACCATGTCTGCCTAGACATTGCCATGTTTCCTGCCTTGATGATAATAGACTAAACCTCAGGAACAGTAATCTATCCTTAATAAAATATTGACAATTCTTCATTGTCATGGTTTCTGTTCACAGCAATATAACCTTAAGACATTTTTCTTTCACTGAAAATAAATTATAGACTGTGGGTCAGAATTCCACCCCACTGTTAGGGTGTGGGACATATCACTGGGGTGATGAAATGTCCCACACTGATGCAGTCAGGTACTGAGCTTTAGGGAAGCACTGAGATACTGCTCAGGGGTGGAAGAATGCAGTCTAAGAAGAGGAAGGCCAAAGTTAGTGTTCTCTGATTCCCAGACATCTAGTCACTGCTAGAGTGCTGCACAGAAGAGTTAGAATGAAGGATCAAGGGTGCATGACCTTCGACAAGGCCAGGACAGGGGAAATGTAACTCGGGCTTAGCTCATCAATGATTGTCTTTAGCATGGTAGGGGTTGTCTGGAAATGTAGAAAGGTCTTCTACAGGAGGCTTAGGCTATGGCTCTGCAGGTGAAGAACTTGTCAATGCTCCCTATGGAGGTTTCGACAGAAGAGACAGTCCATGTTTATTCATACCATTTACTGACTGTTCATCGTGGAAAATGGATGCATACTGACCCCTCAGGGTATATCAGATGTTAAATACCTTTAGGAAGAAGGACTGTCTGGGAAGGGAAGCTTATTGGCTAAGCCCTCTGGGCCTCTAGATACCCCATTAGCATGAAGAACTCTGTTCTGGGCTTTGTGAATGATCTGAGGAGTATGGACACATGATGATGTGCCTACTGTTTAAGGTGTGTGCCTGAGTGCTGGGTCTCAGATACACTGTACCTTACCAAGTTTCCTGGCATAGTCCACTGTTCCACAATGGACAAAAGTAGGTTTCACAGCTCCTTTGGGTCAGAACATCTTTAAGCAAGGACATTGAAGGAGAGAAACCCTGTGCATTGAAAATATTTGCATTCCACATGTTGTACTTCCAGAATGAAGAACTCTGTTTGCCATAGCAGTAACATGCATGCAAACTTGAACTTCATTTGCTAACTATATAATTTGTAGAAAAGGGAAGGTTTGTATATTTGTTTTCTGTGAAGTCTGTAAAGTTGGAAACACAACTAAAGTAGATGTTTAAAGATTAATGGTGCATGTTGTGTCTCTAAAACGATACATAAAATCAATTCCCTTGGGAAGCCTGAGTTGTTAAGTAAGAAGTATTGATTCAAGTTACCTAACAATAACAAGTATATCATATGTAATTTTGTCACAAATACCCCACAGGCTTGCCAGCAGAGTTGTTTATTTAAAACAATATATCAACTGTATCATGTATATTTTCAGAAAGCATATGTAAAATCCCATGGCATATACATTAATTGCTTTGATTATGCTTACAAGCTTTTTATTAACACATTTTCCCCAAAAGTAGCAACTCTAAAGCATGTTTTATTTTTTGAAAATGAAACAGACTATAAAGTAGCTTTTACATTTTAAATTTTATCAATTTTTTAAAGTTTCATACATGTAAACTTTGCACAGTGACTACTTTAACCTTTTACCTTCTTATCATCCCACTCTACCCCACCTCTCCTCAACTTGTTCACATGCATTCATAGCTTTTCATTTTGTTATGTGACCCACGAAAGTTTTCCAGAACCATCTTCCTGACACTGGCTTTGAAACTATACATTGTAGCCTGGTGGTCTTAATAATGGGTTCACAACTTAGGACAATGATTTTTTTACCACACCCAGAACCAATCAACATCCAGGGGGTCAGAGGTAAAGACTATTAACTTGTGAGAATTCCCTGGAAATTTTCTTGATAGGACTGCTTTAAAGTAGGTCCTGGATGGGCAACTATAATTGATGTGATTTATACTAATTGTATACTGTAGAGGGATTATCATTTCATGGCCTTTTACACTATATTCTTGTGTTTTATACTTGCCATTCCCTCTCAAATAATGTTCCTTGAGCCTTAAAGTGATTGATTTGAGGACTATCCTATGTAAGGTGTTTATAATTTGTGCCTTTGTCAGCCAGGTGTCTCTGCATTCACTATTGTTCATTTTAAGGAGAGGCTTCTATGGTTAAGACTGGGAGCAGTTCTTATCTTAGGATAAAATAACTATTTAGAAGACAATTTATTACTATTCTGATTAAGTTAACCATCAGAGATACTTGTATGGGCATACTTGTGGGGCTACTATCACCACATACCTAGCTTATTAGCCAGGCTTAAAGTACCAGACACTAGTCTCATGCCTTCCTAGTGAAGGGGATATTGAATCCATTCTAAGGGCAGTTGTTTACTCCTTTACCAAAAGTGAAGCCAAGTCACCATTTCATGGAAATACCTTGCATCCCAACTGGCTTCTTTATATTACCTTTTCCCAATTAATCATATCCCCATCTGCATCTTCATCTCCCAGATAACCCTACTTTCCTTCCTCCCTAATTAAACCTTTACATCTAAATATTTACTACTTGTAATTGCCTTCGATACTTTTATTTGGAAGTAACTAAGATTTTTGCCATAGTTAGATAATAAATACAGAAACTGTGTAATAGCATATTTAGATACACACACAAACACATATATTTATATATATTTATGTTTATATATTTCCTGTTTCCTCAATTTGCAGAACACCTCAAATTTTGCTGTATAGATTTTGAGTATTTAGATTTGTATAAATACATTTTAAAAGCACATATCTACACAGAGATGAAATCATGGTGGTATTCTCTGTTTCTATTTGTAATTAAGCTATTTTGTACTGTATTTTATTATTCTTTCATGTAGTCATAACAATTTTAATTCTCTTGTATTTTGAAAGGAATTGGCTATTTTATATATATATAAATAGCAAACTATAGTATATTTGGAAAAACAAAGGTACAAATATACAGGAGAGGACTTACTTTCTAAAGTTGCCATTATGATGCAATATCATGAAAGATCTACACGATGGTCAGAAGGAAAACAAGAATGAAGAAGAACATTTGTGGAATTCTTTTCTCTTAGGACAATCAGATTTTATAGGACAAATATAATTTGTTGGAAAAAATTTGTTATGACAATAATAATTTGGTTATCCCTCAAATTAATTAATGAGTTTTCCAAGTATATTTTAGTTAAAATTTCATTATATTTCCACAGCAAAAACATTCTTTAATATTTACTTTGATAGCATCTTTTAGTATTATCTTTTCCCTGCTATCACTATTAACATGTTTATTAATCTCATTAATAATTTTTTATAAAACAAAACTAAACCATAATCATAGGCAAAGCACATGATCATTTTATTCAAAGCATATGATTTATCTGACAACCTGTGGAAAATTTAGGAAACAAAAACCAAACTTGGTTCATCCAATACGTTCTATTTTATTTCCTTTAGGAATATTTTAAATTAATGATTAATTCAGTTGCTTATCAAAATAAAAACGTTAAAGTAAATTGGAAGTTAACATAAAGATGCCTCTGCGATTTTAATAGCCAATATCATTTTGGTTTGTGTGTGTGTGTATATATGTGTGTGTGTGTGTGTGTGTGTGTGTGTGTGTGTGTATGTGTGTGTGTGTATATATGTGTGTGTGTGTGTGTGTAGAGTGTGTGTGTGTGTAGATGGAGAGTTTTCTAACCTATTATGGGTAAATTCTGAGTCATTTATTCTTAAAATATATGGTTAGTTATCATAAAACTAATAAATAATTGATTTATATTTTATATTTATTAACAATTTAATTATATATTTAATAAACAAGTGATTTACATTCATAGAGAAGCCAGTATATATAAAACTAAAAAATATAAAATAATTTATGTGACCATTAAAGAGCTTAGTAAATTAATAGACTACATTCTGGTTATGGATTTAATCAACAACATGAATAAATACTATTCTATCTACTTTAAGCATAATATAATTGAAAATGATAATTAAGTAAACCTTAAATTAATTTTGATGCTCTTACAGTGTGATTAAGATCATGTGGTTCATTACTGAATCACAATATGAGAGCTATCCAAGGAATGTTTTCTATTATTATTATTAATAATATTATTATTGTTATTATTTTACTTTTTCATTTTACATCCTTCTTTCTGCCCACCTCCAGGTCACCTCCTCTTGCAATCCTTCCACCATTCTCCTCCCCTTCTCCCCTGAGCAGGTGCCTCCCTCCTTGATTATCCCCTCATTCTGGCACATAAGTCTCTGTGAGGCTAGGTGCTTCCTCTCCCAGTAAGGCCACACAAAAAGATATCCCATATACAGGCAACAGCTTTTAGGATAGCCCTGCTCTAGTTGTTTGGGACCCACATGAAAGGCAAGCAGCACATCTGCTATATATGTGCAGGGAGGCCTAGGTAGAAACCTGGTAGTGATACCATCAAACCTCATTTCCAAAAGAGCAAAGAATATTTATCTAAGCAGAAGTGAGCACTGGACCATTTTTTTCTTCCAGGCAGCATTGAGCAGCCAGAAGAAAATCTCTGGTACTTTACTCCTACTTAAACACAAGATGTGGTGTGATATCAGCCTTTCCTCCAGAGCTAGGGGTATTGGAAATAGCCTGAGCTGTGTTGTGGGCACACCATTTTACATATCAGTCACAGAAATCAGCCTGTTATTCCTTTTTTTTTTCTTTTAGTATCTATTAAATGGGAACTCTGGGGATGCTTTCTTTCACAAGGACAACAACTTGCTATTTCTCAGCTCGACAGCATCACGTGCTCTTTGACCTATGGATTTGAATTAGAAACTACAGTTTGAACCATGAAGGCCCTTACAACAGAACTTGTTGCCAAGTAATACCAAGAAGATTCCAGAACCAAAAGCATTCTTCCCTTTTAAAGAATAAATTTTGCCTTGAAAAGCCTTAACAGCTTTTGTATGGAGTTGTACTAAAAGCATTTGGGGATATATTTTAACATAATAGCAGGTTTGCCATTATTACTTTTAATGGACACAGTAGAATACATGTGGTAAAGAAACTTTTATAGATTCTTTTTGTAATACAAACTCTCCCCTATGCTACTTGTGTTATGCATATACTTATGCCGAGTATTAAAGATGGATTATAAAGTACATTGAAAACTATTACAAAAAGAAAAGGTAATTTGGAAATAAAAGAATGCAAAGCTATTACAATATAAAGTAATATAGTATTACAATATAATGGCCCAGAGCTCAAAATATTAACTTTGGAATCATATTTAAATAACTAAACTCTTAGAGAAGATATAGAAACTAGGATATGGTACTAAATGTTCATGAATATATTTTAAAAGTATTTAGGAATTTTATATTTGAGAATTTTATTTATATTTATTTTTATATTGTACATTTTATAATTATATTATTTTATATGATATATTTTCATTTATATTATATTAATTTATATTTAAGAAATATACAGTTAAGAATTTAAAGTTTAGCAATTTTAGTTTTTAAGATAAGAGTAGAATTTTCAATTTAATATATCAAAAGGTGAGGTAAAACTGAGATCCACTTTTAAGAAATTATAATCTATGCTTCACAGACAGAAAAAGAATTAAATGTTGTTATGATTTACAATTGTTTCCCTTATTTTTCACTATTTAAAGATCTTAGAGAACTACGTTGCAGTCATTTTCCTCTGACATCATTTATTCATGATCACTCAGTCATAAAATTATCTTTTAATTTTTTTGCTGAATTAAAAAAAATAAAAGGAATCAAACATTAGCTATTACAATTAGTGTTTTCATCACTTTGGGGTATATTGTCCTTTATTCTTTTCCATTATATTTTGGGGATATAATAATAAAAGAAATCTTTTAGGGTAGAAATTTTTGCTCAAAGGCTAAAAGAATAAATGATGCTTGATCTAGCCAACTTCTCAGTGTAGGTGGCAGGATCATCAATGCATGAAACATTTGTTTTCCTGAAACTGGATAAACAGCCTATGATAAATTTTGTGAAGAAGAAACGTATTATAGGAAAGGTATAATTACAACTTATTTTGATTGTAGTAGATAAGTTTCTACAAGATACAAGTTGTTTACATTTCCTTTTTGGAAGGAACAGGTTTATTTGGCTTCCACATCACTGTTCATTATTGAAGAATTTGAAGGTAAGAACTTAAACAGGTACATGGGGGCAAGAGCTGATGCAGAGGCCATGGAGGAGTGCTTGCTCCCTATTGCTTGCTCAGCCTCTTTCCTACAGAACTCAGCACCACCAGCCGAAGGGTGGAACCACCCACAATGGGCTGGACTCTACTCCAACAATAGGTAATTTTTAAAAACGCCTTATAGACTTATCTACAACCTAATCTTACAGAAATATTGACCTTGCCCCGTTTAATTTGAAAATAGATTCTTTTTCATGTATATTCTGAATACATATTGTTTGTTTTGAAATTAAGGTAGTGGTGCTGATTCAATTGGAGGTCAGCATGCAGAAGAATGCAAATTGATCCATTCTTATCTCCATGTACTAAACTTCACTCCAAGTGGATCAAGGACCTCCATGTAAAACCAGACACACTGAAACTAATAGAAAAGAAACTGGGGAAGACCCTTGAGGACATGGGCACAGGGGAAAAGTTCCTGAACAGAACACCAATAGCTTATGCTCTAAGATCAAGAATTGACAAATGGGACCTCATAAAATTACAAAGTTTCTGTAAGGCAAAGGACACTGTCAAAAGGACAAAATGGCAACCATCAAATTGGGAAAGGATATTCACCAACCCTACATCTGATAGAGGGCTAATATCCAATATATACAAAGAACTCAAGAAGTTAGACTCCAGGGAACCAAATGACCCTATTAAAAATGTGGTACAGATCTAAACAAAGATTTTTCACCTGAAGAAATTCTGAGAGGCACCTTAAGAAGTGCTCAACATCATTAGTCATTAGGGAAATGCAGATCAAAGCAACCCTGTGATTTCACCTTACACCAGTCAGAATGGCTAAGGTCAAAAACTCAGGAGACAGCAGGTGTTGGCGAGGATGTGGAGAAAGAGGAACACTCCTCCATTGCTGGTGGGGCTGTAAGATGGTACAACTACTTTGGAAATCAGTCTGGCTGTTCCTCAGAAAACTGAACATGAAACTTCCAGAGGACCCTGCTATACCTCTCCTGGGCATATACCCAAAGGATTCCCCAGCATGCAATAAAGACACATGCTCCATTATGTTCATAGCAGCCTTATTTATAATAGCCAGAAGCTGGAAAGAACCCAGATGTCACTCAAAGAAGGAATGGATACAGAAAATGTGGTATATTTACACAATGAAATACTACTCAGCAATTAGAAATAATGAATTCACAAAATTTTTAGGCAAATGGTTTGATCTGGAAAATATCATCCTAAGTGAGGTAACCCAATCACAAAAGAATACACATGGAATGCAATCTCTGATAAGTGGATATTAATTAGTCCAGAAGCTCTGAATACCCAGGACACAAATCGCATAACAAATGACTCCGATGAAGAAGTATGGAGAGGGTCCTGATCCTGGAAAGGATTGATCTAGAATTGGAGGGGAATATAAGGACAGAGAAAAAGGAGGGGGGTGATTGGAGAATGGATGGAGAGAATAAGGTTTATGGGACATATGGGGAGGGCGGATCCAGGAAAGGGGAAATCATTTGGAATGTAAACAAAGAATATAGAAAATAAAAATATTTAAAAAAAGAAATTAAGATAGTGTTTTCCCATTCAATTTTTCAAAGTTCTGTAAATGTTAGAAATTTAATTTGAGGTAATATTTTCAGGTAATTTTCCAGGTTTGTACTTTGCTTCTAATATCTTACTTTTGTTTTGCAGAAGCTTTTCAAATAAAAATAATCTCATTATACATTGTCCTTGTACTATTTCTATATTTTATTCATTGGAAATGTCAAATTTGGTTTCCTAAAGAACCTGGGATATAAATGAAGTTTCTGGATTTTATTAAGAAATCCTTGGACTTAAAACCAAGGACAAGAAGATATTACAAATCACAGAGGAAAAGATATTTGTTTTTTAAGGGACCTTGATGGTTTATCATTTCAGTTCCTGGAGCATTAGAATGTGCTGTAATATTTGATACTGGCTACCTCCAATACCCCTTGCTGTTTTTATTTTCTCCAATTTTTATGGTTACACTGGATATTTTACTTTACTTTAGTCAGTATACAATGATATCTTCATACTGCAGGTATTTGATGTCTAAATGTATAGGTTGCTTCTCTGTATATTGTTTTTCCTTTATTCTTTTCAAGAACTTAACACTTTTGTCCCTTAGATCATACTTTTGCTGACTTTATTCCTGAAATATTTGTTCTAAGTGTTCCCCCTGTTTCCTAAATTTGCTACAAAATTGGGGGCAAGTTATGCAATAAAGTTTAAGCATGTCACCAAATTTTTTGTTTTCATTATAAATTCATGATTTAAGCATATTTGATATATTTAGGCCCCTTTCTCATTAATCAATTTTTTAAAAAGTCATCAAAATGATGCTTTGAAAATATTAGTTGTATTTCATGTATATGGTATTATTTCTGCATGTATATCTGTGTACTGCATAGTGCCTTTTGCTTGGGGAAGAGAGAAGTCATTGGATCTCATAGAACTGGAGTTTCAGAGAGTATGTTCTGGGAGCCAAACATACAGCACAGTAAGTGCTCTTAAATATTTAGTAATCCTCTGCATTTCCAAGTCACCGTTTTGGACTGCAACATGCCTATAATAATGTTTAAAACTTACTTGCTTTCTTCTATGAAAGGATTTTCCTTTAAATACCTGTCTCAACCTAGGGATCAGCCCTTCCCTAAGAAGCCTTTCTTTTGTTGATAGATTATACACAAATGTCCCTTATTGATATAGGTGAAAATATTCCCTTGAACATGTCAAAAAGATCATTCACCAAAATCAAGTTGGCTTTATCCCAGATTTGCTGGGATTGCTCAACATACATTAATAAATAAACTTAATTCACCACATAAACACAAAGAAAGACAAAAAACTACATTGTTACTTCTGGTACATAAAAAGCCTTTTGCAAAATTTAGCATCTCTTCATGATAAAAGTTCTGGAAAGATTAAAGATTGAAGGGTCATACTTCAATATAATAAAGGCTGTTTCAGAAAGCTCACCATCAACAGAAACCTAAGTGGAACAATTACATTCAAAGCAGTTCCACCAACATCAGGGGCAAGACAAGGTTTTCAACTTTCTCCAAACCTATTTAATATAGTAATTGAGGTCTTACCTAGAAAAAGAAGACAAGGGGATACAAATAGGAAAGAAGAATGTTAAAGTGTCTTTATTTACAGATGATATGGAAGTGTACATAAGCACCATCAAAAACGTTGGCAGGAAACTTTTATAGCTGAAAAAGTCTTTCAGAAATGTAGCACAGTACAAAATTAATACACAATAATTAGTAGCATTTTAAAGTAAAACTGACAAATGGACTGAGAAAGAAATATAATACTTTCATGATATCCTCCAAAAAATCTGGGACAACTTTAGTCAAGCAAGTGACAGACTTGCATATTAAAAATTCCAAGACATTGAAGAAAGAAATTGAAAATGACACAAAAAAATAGAAAGATCTCCCATTCTCATGAATTGGTAGGATTAATATAGTAAAAATGGCAACCCTGCCAAAAGCAATTTGCATATCAATACTATCCTTATTAAAATTTTAGTATGATTCTTCACAGACCTTCAAGGACAATTCTCAGATTCATAGGGAAACACACACACACACACACACACACACACACACTCATACACACGCAAATACAAGATAACTAAAATTATCCTGAATAATAAAAGAATTTCTGGAGATGTCATGCCTGATTTCCAGTTGTACAGCAGAGCTATAGCAACACACACAGACTGATATTGGCATAAAATCAGTTATTTAAATTGAATTGAAAGCCCAAATATAAGGCCACACACCTATGGTCACATGATTTTTGATAAAAAAGCAAATCTTATACAATCAGATAAAAGACAGCATCTTCACAAAATGGTGCTAGTCCAACTGGATGACTACATGTAGAAGAATAAAAATAGATCCACATTTGTCACAGTGCACTAAACTCAGCTCTAAATTATTCAAGGACCCAAATATAAGACCAGGTACCTCAAATCTGACATAATAGTATATGGGGAGTAGGCTTAAACTCAGCATAGTAAAATCTTTCTGAGCAGTGCACCATTGGCATAGGCACTAAGAACAAGAATTAATAAACGGGACTTCATGAAACTGAGAAACTTTTGCATGGCAAAGGACACCATTATGTGAAAAAGCAGCAGAATGGGAAAAGATCTTTACAAATTACACATCCAATAGAGGGTTAATATCTAAAATTTATAAAGAATTAAAAATAATTATATCAAGAAAACAAATATCTCAATTTGAATATGAAGTACAGACCTAAGCAGAGAATTCTGAAAATATAACATCCAAATGGGTAAAAAACATTTAAGAAAATATTTGACAACCTTAATCATTAGGGAAGTGAAAAGTGAAATCTACTTTGAAATTTCATTTTATACCAGTTAGAATGGCAAACATCAATGAGAAATATTATAGTTCATGCTGGTGAAGATGTGGGGTAAGAGAACTTGTACAGCCTCTATATAAGTGAATGAGATGATTTCTTTGGAAGCTGGGAATAGTTGTACCTCAAGATCCAGGGGTTCCATTCCTGGGCATATATCCATAGGACTCTATGTCTTACTTCAGGAATAGTTGCTCATCTATGTTCATTGATGCTCTGTTCATAATAGGTAGAAATTAGAAACAATATATATATATATATATATATATATATATATATATATATCCATCAACTGTGTAATGGATAATGAAAATGTGGTACATTCATATAATAGAAAATAATTCAGCTGTTTCAAAATGAAATTATGAAAGGTGCAGTTACATGGTAGAATTAAGAAAAAAAAATCCAAGTAAGGCAAACCAGACTCAAAAAATCCCCACAAATATTGTATGTATTCTTAAATGTAGATGCTAGTTTTTCGGCTTTGAATATACATGCTATAATCTGTATAACTATAGAGGTTACATATTGTACTGGCTAGTTTTGTGTGTCAACTTGACACAGGCTGGAGTTATCACAGAGAAAAGAGCTTCAGTTGGGGAAGTGCATCCATGAGATCCAGCTGAGGGGCATTTTCTCTATTAGTGATCAAGTGGTGAGGGTCCCTTGTGGGTGGTTCCCCCTTTGGGCTGGTGCTCTTGGGTTCTATAAGAGAGCAGGCTGAGCAAGCCAGGGGAAGCAAGCCAGTAAGAAACATCCCTCCATGGCCTCTGCATCAGCTCCTGCTTCCTGACCTGCTTGAGTTCCAGTCCTGACTTCCTTTAATGATGAACTGCAACTTGGAAGGGTGAGCTGAATAAACCCTTTCCTCCCCAACTTGCTTCTTGGTCATGATGTTTGTGCAGGAATAGAAACCCTGACTAAGACAAATTGGTACCAGCATAGTGGGGTATTCCTGTGACAACCTGACCATGTTTTGGGGAGGATTGTGGAAGGCCTTTGGAACTTTGAGCTAGAAAATCTGTGGAAAGTTCTGTAGGAGCTTAGAAGACAATGTTACGAACAGTGAAGAAGATGGGGGCCTGGCTTGTGAAATTTCAGAGGGAAGATTAAAGACATTTACAGTGGCCATGTTTTGATTGTGAAGATTCTGTGGTTTTGGTTAGCTGGGGCTGAAGAATCAGCTGTGAGTAACAAGATACCAGAACCACTAAAGCAAACCTTTGTGTTACTGGGACTATTGATGCTGGTTAGCTGGAGCTAAGAAATTAGCGGTGATTAAGAAGAGACCAGCATCACTGAGATGAAATCTTCTTGGAAGTGTTTTCTGAGAGCACAGAGAGTGTGTTCCAGAGATAGCCACAGTTGTATTTCGTGCTGTGGCTGGACTTGGTACTGTGTAAGAGTCAGGTTTTGAAGGCATGAAGGGGTCATGAAGAGCAGCTGAGGCTCTTGGCACAGTGAGAGGCCACGGAAGGTCATTGGTGAAGATGCAGCCTCAGTTGCAATTGATGGCCCAGGACTTGAATAGGTCATGCATAGGAGCAGAGGCTTGTCACCATGAAGAGAGCCTATGAGAGGCTATTGGTGAAGCCTAATTACAGTAGATGTCAACAGTGTTTTGGAGATGCCAGTACCATACAATGACCAACAAGAACAGCAGCAGCAGTGGAGTATAGGCAGCTGGAGCCTAGAAGACAAGCTGTGTACTACAAAGGGCAGGACTGAAGGAGTGACCCAAGCCCTTGGAGGAGCCCAGAAGATCATGAGTTGGATCCCAGATATTCGACATTTGGAGTTTGAGTTTTGCTTTTGGTTGTGACTGTGCCCTGATATGTTTCCCTCTTTAAGGAAGAAAGTATTTTAGTGGAGCCCGCAGTTAAAAGACTTTGAACTTTTAAAAGACTTTGAATTTTAAAGATATTGGATATTTTAAGGTGATTGAACTTTTAATATGTAAAGACTGTGGGACTTTTAAAGTAATTTAGATTTTGGGGATGAATAAGAAAGTAAGGGTTGAGGCTTAATAGTGATGTGTTTGTGTGTCAAGTTGACAAGGGGTCAATTGTACTGGCTAGTTTTGTGTGTCAACTTGACACAGGCTGGAGTTATCACAGAGAAAGGAGCTTCAGTTGGGGAAGTGCCTCCATGAGATCCAGCTGTGGGGCATTTTCTCAATTAGTGATCAAGTGGGGAGGGCCCCTTGTGGGTGGTTCCACCTTTGGGCTGGTGCTCTTGGGTTTCCCTCCATGGCCTCTGCATCAGCTCCTGCTTCCTGACCTGCTTGAGTTCCAGTCCTGACTTCCTTTTGTGATGAACTGCAACATGGAAGTGTAAGCTCAATAAACCCTTTCCTCCCCAACTTGCTTCTTGGTCATGGTATTTGTGCAGGAATAGAAACCCTGACTAAGACACATATCAAGTAAGGGTCTAGAGGGGGAAGAATCTCCAAAAGGGGAAATATAATATGTAGTTATGTAGTGATGGTGTCAGGGGGACTAAGTGAGATGATTATGTGTAAAGGAGAGGGAATCAATAGAGGGTCAACTAACACTAAGGGCCATTTGAGGGATCATATGGAAATGTACTATTGTAGAAATCTTATATATATATAATCTAAATCGAGTCACCAAATACTGAGAAAGACAATTTATCAAAAAAAAAATATCTTTCACTATCAAGTAAAACATTTTACTCTCAGTAATGGGCTGCATACCATTAAGTCATTAGCTAAAGAACTTCATGGAATCCTCTAAATATCTCCTGCTATTGTCAAGGTTTCTCTTCACAAACTGATGAAGAGAGCACTTAGATGTCACCAAACACACAGAAGTCAAACTGGTACCTAGCTAGAGTCTTTACTCCTTTGTAACAAGTGCTCAAGGTATGTAAGGTATGGGGATATATTCTGCATGATACTATAAGATTACACTAACCATCACCTAGCTATGAATACTGAGATCCACAACAGTGAACTTTCTATAAGGTGCACTGGTACAACAGTGTCATAAGCTTTGTGAGAGTAATCAATCCTTCTCTAATTAGATTTAAAGCCCATTCCCCTAGATGGAACCTATTCTTGACACTTGTGAGCTGGCAAAGTACCTGAGACTAGATAGACCTTGGGCCTAGAAGAAATCTAAATAATATTGTTTTGCTAGATGAGCATAGCAATAAAATTACTTTTAAGAATATTCTTTTACACACATTAGTCAATGTCTCACTCAGCCATGTTTATTATAACTTTCTTCCATGCAGGAAATGAGAACTAACACAAAGATTCTCAATTGGACACTGTGCAAAATTGAATGTCTTTGGAACACTCAGTCCCATATTGGGATGCTTTAATGAAACTTCCACTCAGACCTCAGAAATCCATTCAGAAGAAGATGTGGAAAGACTGTAAGAGCCAGAATGATGGATGACTCCAAAGAAAAATTGTATTCCAGACAACAGGAATGGACCAATGCACATACGAACTCACAAATATTGTGGTAGCTCACACAGGCCCTATACATGTTAAAGACAGATGGATTCCAGTGTTGAGAGGAGGAAGTAGGCATGGGTTTCTAGGCTCTAATAAAGAAGCTATCTTTAATTTATAACTGCTTTCAAAGGAAAAACTATTTTTCCCCATTGGAATCCTATTGGGTGCATTAATCACACTTAGAGGTGTACACCCCCAACCCGGAAGTAGATGGCCAACAAAAAATAAACTCAATGGTATATTTGTAGAATTTTTTGACCCATACTGCTTTGTTTTCTTTTTTGACTTTTGCATGTATATTATGTTTTCTAATTTTATTTTCTTTTTAATTGTGTTTTGGTTTTGTCTTTGTTTTTGTTTTCTCTTTGTGCGGTGGGTGGGTGTTTTATTGCTGTTTGATTTCTAAAAAGAAAGAGAAAGAAATGGCAGGGAGTTGGTTGGGTGGATGGATGAGTGTTGAGGACATAGTATATATTGAGGAAAGGCAAATCATGATCAGAAATGTATTTTATGGAAAAATGACATTAATTTGAAAAAAGAAGTAACTATGTAGAACTAAGATGGCTCAGTGGGTAAATATACTCATTTCAGAGCTCACCATTGTAATCCATGGAAACCATGGCATAGATGGAAAGGATCAGTTCCTCCATTTTTCCTCTGACCTCTATACCCTGGTACATAAGCACCATGGCTAGCCTTCTTCTCTCCATAAAATAAATGTATAAATGTAAATTTTAAAAATGTGAATATTTCATTAAATTGTTCAGGAATATTCTTATGAACATAGGATAGAATAATGCATGATTAAAATGGCCATCCATTAATGTTAACAACAGCAGAAAATTTGACCAAAATGCCAACACAGCTAAAGTTATGTGATTTTATCATAAGGAAACAGTTTGTATTTATTTTTATTGGTTATTTTATTTATTTACATTTCAAATGCTATCCCGTTTCCCAGTTTCCCCTCTACAAGCCCCCATTCCTTCCTCTCTCCTCCCTCCCTCTATGAGGGTGCTCCCTCACTTACCCACCCACTCCTGCCTATCCTGGGACATCAAGCCTCCACAGGACCAAAGGGCCCCCCTCCCAGTGATGCTAGATAAGGCATTCCTCAGTTACATATCTATCTGGAGCCATGGGTACCCACTGTGTACTCTTTGGTTGATGGTTTAGTCCCTGGGAGCTTTAGGTGATCTGGTTGGTTGATATTGTTGCTCCTCCTATAACATTGCAAACCCCTTCAGTTCCTACAGTCCTTGCCCAAACTTCCCCATTGTGGTCCCCATACTCAGTCCAATGTTTGGCTGTAAATATTGGAGACATAAATGCTATTGGAGGAGCAAAACAAACTTACACAGAGTAAAAATGTATTGGGTAAAAAAGAAACAGAGGAAGCCAGCACACAAAGCACATTAGAAAAGTAGGAAGATAAATACACCTCAGAGTGTTGCTAGCATGAGAAATAAAATATAATGGAGATTTTTTCCATTTCTCTAATATTAATAGGTCTTAAATTCAAGTGGGAAATTGTTAGAAAAAGTGACAACAAAGGGAAAGGTTAAACACTAGAGAAAATGACTCAAGACTCAGGAAAAATGAATTCAAAGACCGTATAAGCCATATAAAGTTCAGTGTCTGCACAGATGAAAGCCTGCAAGTGACAATTATGTAACACTAAGCACTTTCCAGGAAAGCACACAGCAAATCCAGGAAGGGCTTTTTCCATCTCAACATTCAATTCTTTCACAGGAACTGATGCTGTCACTTACTGAGCAATACACCTGAAAAAACAAAACAACATGAAACAGAAAGAAATAAAAAAGAACACTTTTATTCTCCAATTTAGAATTCCCTCAATCTATTTCATTGCTAGTTTCTTCTATATAGAATTCTGTACAATCCATGCTCCTTAGTCTAGCATAAAATGACTGACAAATGACTGTACCTGGCACATTTGTGGTGACTTATGGTTAGCTCAACTTGTCATACTTATATATTTTATATGCTTGGATCCATGCCATGAATGCAAAATAATTGGGTCATCAAAACTTCTAGGTTCTTTCTAAAATGTATTTTGCATTTTTAAATTATGGGTAGGTGTGTTTATCTCATGTGTTGATATATGTGCATACAGACATGTTCCCTCAGAAGCCAGAGGGGTTGATTCAGCCTGGAGCTGGAATTACAGACAGTTCTGAGCTGCTTAACATGGATACAGAGAATCTAACACATGTCCTTTGGAATGGAAGCAAGTGTTTTTAACTTTTGAGCTACACCTTAGGTTCACAAACTTCCAAATTCTTATTTGCCTGCTGTTCCGTGTGGGTCACTAACAAACCACCGTGTTTCTTCTCTTATGTTTCTGTATGTCTTCTGGGAATGCTTAGTCATGATTAAATTTCCTTTATCATTTATTCTTTTTACTAAGTATTTCTCCAATCTATTATTCCTAATTTTCATCAAACATTTTATCTTCAAACTATCATTACTTTTTTTTTTTTTGGCCAGCTATTCTTTTGAGGATATATTCTTCCACATTATCTTCCATTTCCTAACTTTTTATCTGTGTAACTTTTCTCAGGTTAGTCTGTCAGTCAAATGACTGGTTCAGGAGGAAAACAATGAACATAACGTAGGTAAGATCACAGAGTAGCAACCTTCTTGAAGACAGAATTAGGTTATAGGGAAGGTTGATTTAGGAGGCAAACAAAATTGTGAGACCTATTAAATCCTCAAATAACAGAAATGATCTGGAAATGTTGGAACTAGTTCATAAGTCTACAAGAGCCAGCTGTTAACAACTGAGGCATTTGCCAGGTTAATAGGTTGGGATGTAGGTAGCTCTGAGCATGGAATGAACCAGAACCCATTTTTTCTGTGAAAGTTCATTGTTAATATTTCCCAGAACACTATCAGGTATAAGGGAGGAAAAAGAAATGAAATGCAGAAGTTAAGTGTAGTGGTTCATACATATATTCCTGTAATCCCAGCATTTAGGAGAAAAGGGTAGCAGTCTGTCACAATTTAAAGGCCTGACTGGTCTACATAATAAGTTACAGGCCAGTCAGGGATACATGATAGGTCTTTGTCAAAAAAAGAAACAGAAATTAAACAAAATTATGAGACAGTAAAACATTCAGAAAGTTAAAAAAATCAATGTTCAGTTAAGTCCAAAGTTCATATTAAGGATTTTTTAAAAAAAGTTAAAAATACAAATAAAGTATATTTAGTTTTTTTGAAGACACATTCCATATTTTATTTACATTTTAAGGCTAACTTTCATCTCAAAATCACATATCCATATGCCTATTTCC
The DNA here is from genome assembly GCF_947179515.1 of Apodemus sylvaticus. NCBI lineage: Eukaryota > Metazoa > Chordata > Mammalia > Rodentia > Muridae > Apodemus > Apodemus sylvaticus. Next base: position 35,399,105 of record NC_067495.1, read on the forward strand.
TTTTTGTTGACTTCACTTAAAACGTCTAAGCAAGTTTTATTTTATAAAAGACTGTAAACACATTATCATATCTGTTACATGTAACAAACGGGTACAGCTTTTAAGAGAAATTCAGAACCCCAAACATCTTTTCATTATAAATACAGGTATCCAAACAATCCTGAATCTATTTTTGATATGAATAGTAGTCAGCACCCACACCTCTTCAAGAAATAACAAAATTTGTGATTATTCATTATATCTGCCACTTTAAACAATTCCAACTTCAGCTTTAAATATTATGGATAAAACATGCCATTCCTGTTCTTCCTTCTTGAGACTTTTCTTTTCAGAAAAATGAAGGTTTCCATGGCCATCTTGCACTCTTTTGCCATGCTTCTGTATTGAAAACCTGAATTCCATTTTGAGTACTTCAGGTTCATGTTTAAATGACAGTGCTTTAAGAAGAGAAAGAAAAATTGTGCTGCACTTTTCTTGTTGCCTGAAAACATAATATGTGCACATATATTAAATATATTTTTATGACTGTTTACCAACTGCAATTCTTTAACTTAATGTGTGGGTATTTTGCATGGAGATATTTAATAAAGACATTAACATGGGTAGAAAATTATTAATTTGAGACAAGTTTGAGATCCACTAAAATTAGTTGTACATCTCTCCTTCTGGTGGCTGTGGAAGCTTCATATTTTCTTTGTACATCATAAGATGTCTTAGCTCTTGAAGTACAACTTTAATGATAGAGGAATTTTGCCATTTCTCTATTACTGGTATACTCTGTGCATCTGCCATACCACTGGAATTATTGATTCCATTCATATTAATTTTTGTTACAAATCTCACTGAGGGGGAACTTCTGGGTATTTAGATCCACATTCTACTTTCAAGCTATATATTCTGTATTCATAGTTTGTCCTTGGTGGCTCAATAATCATGCCTGTTCACCTTATAAGTGTCATGTCTTCATCATCTTCAAGGTCCCAGCTAACTGTACCATCACCTACTCTTTTTTGTCCTTCTTCAAGTTCTTCCAACAAGTGAAAATTATGAGGGACTTTAACTCCTGTAGAGACTGCCATCTTCTCCTACTTAGTATATTTATTTTTTAAATTTAGAAACATTATTACTAACTAAACTGTACAAACTAAATAAGCACCACTTATCAAAATTAAGCAGCCCCAAAGTACATTCATCTCAGAGAAATTCTATACAGTTAGAAGAGTCCTTCTCTATCTATGAAACTTTATACTGGACTTTGCACTTTCACTATCTGGTATATATTTTTGGGTACTTATTCATCACCAGAAACAAGCACTAAAAATGTTAATTCAGTTTTATTCGTTACCTGCATTCACTCTTTCCTCATCCCTTAATATTTAGTCCTTTTTTCTTTTTACAACATGTTTCAAATATTTGAAATTACATCATCTTGAGTAGTTTTCCAAACTGAAATAATTGGTAGGTGTGGCAGGATTTACCATGTTCAATCTATTTGAATATTAGTGCAGCAGGAGGCCTGTAATTGGACAAGGAAAAGGGAGGTGGAGCTAACAGTTGGAGAGGTAGAGAGGATGGAAGAGAGAAAGAAGCCAAGGTGGAGTCAAATGGAAAGGAAGAAGATCCTGATCCAGCATGAGTTTTAAATAGCCACTGGTCGTTACGAATATCATACAGAGATAGAATAATTGGGATATATTATCTGATCTAAGTGGGCAGCTTTTATCATTATCAATTGTCTCTGAAATTATTGTGTGGGCATCTTATGAATTGAGAATTTATTGATATATAAATCTAACTTGTTAATTATAAGATTATAGAATTTTGGTTTACTGGGTTACTGGAGGGTGGAACCACCAACCACAGTGGTTTTTTGGCTGGGAAGGAACTAGTGGATCCAGAGACAAGTGAACTAGAGCTGAGAACACAGTGATAAGTGGCTGTTGGAGCCAGAGAATTGCAGGGCGGTAGCATGGGAAGCCTGTCACTCTCTCTCTCTCTTTTTAAATATTTCCCGCAACAGGTAGGTACTTATATTTTCCTATCATAGCCTAGGAAAGAAGATGAAGGAGGTAAACAACAAATCCAAATGTGGCAAATAAGATTCTGAGAAAATAATAATAATAAATATCCTTTTCTAGCTAATATAGTTAATTTTTATTAATGTGATTAATCACAACACTAACGAAATGGATATAATATTGACATATTATCCTAAACATAAAACTCTCATGTTGAAAAGTGACTGAAGTTCAGATGGAGGTTCAGCATACAATTCCAGTCTCCCTTACGATTTTACTACCTCATCAATAAGCTCGTGTGTACACAGAAAAACATGCATGTATATATGTGCATGGACACACACATGAGTGCATATACATACACATATACTAAAGGGATTTTGTGGTACCAATGTGAAAAATTTAAAATAAGGTGTAAATATTCATTGCTTGTCATCTTTTGAAGTAATCCTGCCAAACTATGAAAAAGATAGAGAGCAATCATTGAAAGATGAGTCCTTCAAATGCTGCATATCAGATACAATTTCTTTTCTCTACATTCTGAATATGAAGTCTACTATAATTTGGGTCGAGAGTTCAGAAAAATATGTGTACATTTTTGAAAACAAAAATCAGTGAAAATATTAGGCACAATGCTTTGTAAACTATCTACTGATATTAAAAGTGTTATGAATTACATATGTAAAAATGCAATATACCTCAAAAGTGAAATCATGTGGTATATGCATTTAAACACAGCTGATTGTAATAAAGAGAACCTTGAATGTAAAAGAAATTACACAAATATTTATACAGTGCATTTCCATTATTTAAGATACACCATACATGTTTGAGTAAAAGTGAATAGAAAAGTTACTAACTTGAGGAAATGGATAAGAAAAAGAGCTATTGTTAGGGAAAACTATACATGGAATTCATGGAAAGAACTCATTTTTTTTTGCACATCTGAAAGGTGAATTTAGGCATATTCATGTTATCATTATTTGTATATCTTACATGTTTATTACATTATTTTTATACATGAAATAATAAATAGGCAAAAGCGAGGTGAAGTTGGTTTCAATGACTGAAATTTTCTGTACATATATAGAGTGAACAATTCTGAAGGGACTTAAAAGCAAATAATACGTATTTCCTTAGACTGAAAAATTGGTATTTTTTTTATGTTTTTCAATGTTTCTCTAAAGATAGTGTATGTATTTTTGTACTTAGCCATGGATATGCAGTAAGTACTTGAAAACAAAAATGTAATACATTCAATCAAATTCTAGAAGTGTTACCATTGTAAGTCAACAGATGTCCATTAGGAGACTGCTAAGTTTTAGATGACTAACTAAAAGACAGGTGGCAGAACATGCTCTGATAACCCAAAGAGAAGGTCAGCCTCCTTTCATATCAATTATGTCTGTGGAGGATTTTGGATGATTGTTTGAAGAAACTGCTTACAAAAGTGCAGAAGATGACCTTAATCATCCAATCTTGTCCCATTCAGGACCATTATTCCAAGCACAGTAGCTGTGTGATGATGGTCATATTTAAAGGGTAGTAGTTGCTTATTTTCATCCAGTCTCTTCTTCAGACTGTTATTAAAATTTCCTCAATTATGCAAAGTGTCTGTTCCTAGAGACCTTACAAATTGTTTAGGAAGTACAAAGACTTTTTGATATTCAGTGTCTTCCAGAACAATTCGATCTGCTTCATAGAGCAACCTAGCAATGTCAAGTGTAGGTATTTAGCTTTTACATCCTACTTTAATAATGGTTCAATCTTCCCTCTAACCCAACACTAGGAGAGGTAGTGAAAAAGAAAGGTGATTAGGATACAGGAGAAGTGGACCTGTTTAGAAATAGTTCTTTGGGGCAAATCCAATCTTCCTTGTTCTCAGTCCAGTCCACTAGCAAACACCAAATATAAATCAGCAGCTGCAGTCCAGTCCATTTGTCAGATACCACATATGAATCAGCAGCAGCACTTCAATCTAGAAGAAACAAGTAAGCCTGCCAACCACCTTAGTCTGTGGAGACAGCAAGAAGCCCTGGAAAGCTCACGAGAAATTTTTGGCAAGTTTCTCTCTACTAAGTCACTACAAGGGAAGCTCAACAATGCAATGCAAGGCAAACAAATACATGCTTGTTTTTTAACAAAGAAAAGTGAAGTGGAGCAAAGTGAACCAGTTCTCTAGCTCCCAATGTCTGTTGGGTCATATTTATATTCCTTCTAAACATGAGGTGTCCTTTCACATGTATCCTTTAACAAAACATCCTTTCACCTCTATGCTCCAGGAAAACGTCATTGAACATAACTGACTTTCCAAAGAAACCAGAAGTTTCTATTTCAACCAAGACATATTGTTACAAAGACATTCAATAACGTCTTGGTTGCTTAGCCTTTCTGGGTTTGTGTAATGCAGCATGATTATTTTTTTACTCTGTAGCTATTATCCATTTATAAATGAGTACATATCATCTTGTCTTTCTGGGTTGCCTCACTTGGGATGATTTTTTTCTAGTTTCATCCATTTGCCTGAAAATTTTATGATGTCATTGTTTTTAACAGCTGAGTCATATTGCATAGTGTAAATATACACTTTGTTTATTCTTCAGTTGAGGCATATCCAGACTCCAGTTTCTGGCTATTATGAATAAAGCTTCTATGAACATAGTTGAGTGTCTTTGTGGAACATCCTTTGTGAATAATATTACTACAGATTCTTTTTTAAATTTTTCTATATTCTTTGTTTACATTCCAAATGATTTTGCCTTTCCTGGTTCCCCCCTCCCCATAAGTCCCATAAGCCCTCTTCGCTCTGCCCATTCACCAATCAACCCCCTCCTACTTCTCTGTCTTGGTAATTTCCTACATTGCTGCATCAAACCTTTCCAGGACCAGGGCCCTCTCCTTCCTTCTTTTTGGGAATCATTTGATATGTTAGTTGTGTCTTGGGTATTCAGAGCTTCAGGGCTAATATCCAGTTATCAGTGATTGCATTCCATGTGTGTTCCTTTGTAATTGGGTTACCTCACTTAGGATGATATTTTCCAGTTCCAACCATTTGATTAAGAATTTCATGATTTCATTGGTTTTAATTGCTGAGTAGTATTCTATTGTGTATATATACCACATTTGCTGTATCCATTCCTCCACTGAGGGACATCTGGGTTCTTTCCAGCTTCTGGTTATTATTAATAAGGCAGCTATGAACATAGTGGAACATGTGCTCTTATTGCATGCTGGGGAATCCTCTGGATATATGCCCAGGAGTGGTAAAACAGGGTCCTCCGGAAGTGTCATGCCCAGTTTTCTGAGGAACCGCCAGACTGATTTCCAAATGGGTCCTCATAAAATTACAAAGTTTCTGTAAGGCAAAGGACACTCTCAGACGGACAGCACGGCAACCAAAAAATTGGGAAAAGATCTTCACCAACCCTACATCCTACAGAGGGCTAATATCCAATATATATAAAGAACTCAAGAAGTTAAACTCCAGAGAGCCAAATAACCCTATTAAAAATGGGGTACAGAGCTAAACAAAGAATTTTCGCCTGAAGAACTTCGAATGACTGAGAAGCACCTTAAGAAATGTTCAACATCATTAATCATTAGGGAAATGCAAATCAAAACTACCCTGAGATTTCACCTCACACCAGTCAGAATGGCTAAGGTCAAAAACTCAGGAGACAGGAGGTGTGGAGAAAGAGGAACACTCCTCCACTGCTGGTGGGGTTGCAAGCTCATACAACCATTCTGGAAATCAGTCTCACAGTTCCTCAGAAAACTGGGTATTACTACAAATTCTTAAGGATATCAATATAAATGAGATTTTTCTGTTTGAAGGTATATTTCATGGAAAATTGATTTTAGGAATATTCTACTTTTATAAATGAAGTTTGAAAATTATAAGGAATAAATATTTTTATACTAAAATCTCAACATATTACAATGTCTTTAATCTTCCAAAGATAAAAGCACAGATTTGGCATAAAATTTCCATTTTTGTTTTCGGAATCCACTGGTAGCAAGATATTGCTAGAGACATTATACAATAAGTTTTGATGTAAGTGAATGCTTAGTGTGGAATGAAATACCAGACAGATTTATGACAGGTAGTAAAGATCTCAGATGCATGCAAAAAGACAGAAGATGTAGATGCTAAACTGAAGATAAATTGCCCTCTCTAACCAGTTTTTCAGTGGTTGCTCCTCCAATATATACTGTCTTATTTGTACACTTGCTTTACCTGGAAAGCTTCACAAGGCTAGGAAAATGGAAATGTGACAAACTAAAGCCACTTTTTCAAGAATTAAATGTTGATGTGTAAATTGGAAGAGATAGTTCTGTGAACTCTAGCAACTCACCAATAGGCTTTAGAATCAGATTTTTCTCATTTGGCATTACACTAGGCACATAATAAGTGCTTAATAAAAGTATTTTATTGAGCAGAGCAGTAGAACATTTGTGATGATTAAATTATCTACCTATTTATTTACCAGTGTGAATATTACAGTATCATTATGACTGAAAAATATCTTCGACACTTTCACTTTCCAAATTGGCAAAAGGATCTGAGATGAAGAAAACACTCTGTAAGTGACCACTTTAAAGGGCACAAAATGGCTGTCGATTTACACTCTATTACAATAATTGTAAACAAATTATTCATTGAGAAGCAAAAAGACTTCTATCTCTGAAGTTCATGGGATAGTCAGAAGCAAAGTGGATTACATTATTAAAATGAAAATGGAAGTAAGAACCTAGAAAAAATTTTTCTGTCTGATAAAGTTATGCACCATCATAATGAAAATGTGTAGGACTATGTAGGTTATAAAATCTTAAAGGGATTTCAACTTACAGGGATAAAGAAATAAGTGAAGCAAATATTAAGTAATCTAATACTACATTGACCCAGAAGAAAGACATTAAAAATCCATTAGGATGAACTGGGCTTTGGATGATCCTTTACTTTTCCTAGTCCTTGAAAGTCAGCATCAAGGATAAAGTCTGCCTTCCCTTGAAGGTTAAGTGCTGTCATTGGCCTCTAACCTACCAAACTCTAATCTTTTCTCCACTGATTCTTGACAGCCAAATTCCAAGGCAACATTCTATGAAGCTGGCCTTCATAGGATAATACCACACTTCTTAAATACATCACTGCTTATCAACAGGATATTTGTCATTGCACAAATAAAGGAATGTTCTACACTCCTTCTGAGAAATGGAGTCCAGTGGTAAATCTAGTAGTACTGCAAACAGAGACCATTCTCTATTCAAATTCCTTAAGATTTGTGTTATGTTACCACCACCATATATGCAGAAGTTCATTACCATATCAAAATTTCACATAACCAACTCAAGATATATGAGAATAAACTAGATTCTTGCTAATGTTTTAAACTAAAAATTGCAAATGATCAAATATGAATGAAATTAATAATTATGCCCAATATTATATATAAGTATAAACATATGCATATGTATGTATTTATTTATTTATTTAGTTTAAAAATTTTTTTATTCGATATATTTTTTATTTACATTTCAAATGATTTCCCCTTTTCTAGCCCCCCCACTCCCCGAAAGTCCCGTAAGCCCCCTTCTCTCCCCCTGTCCTCCCACCCACCCCTTCCCACTTCCCTATGCTGGTTTTGCTGAATACTACTTCACTGAGTCTTTCCAGAACAAGGGGCCACTCTTCCTTTCTTCTTGTACCTCATTTGATGTGTAGATTATGTTTTGGGTATTCCAGTTTTCTAGGTTAATATCCACTTATTAGTGAGTGCATACCATGATTAACCTTTTGAGTCTGGGTTACCTCACTTAGTATGATGTTCTCTAGCTCCATCCATTTGCCTAAGAATTTCATGAATTCATTATTTCTTATGGCTGAATAGTACTCCATTGTGTAGATATACCACATTTTTTGCATCCACTCTTCTGTTGAGGGATACCTGGGTTCTTTCCAGCATCTGGCAATTATAAATAGGGCTGCTATGAACATAGTAGAACATGTATCCTTATTACATGGTGGGGAATCCTCTGGGTATATGCCCAGGAGTGGTATAGCAGGATCTTGTGGAAGTGAGGTGCCCAGTTTTCAGAGGAACTGCCAGACTGATTTCCAGAGTGGTTGTACCAATTTGCAACCCCACCAGCAGTGGAGGAGTGATCCTCTTTCTCCACACCCTCTCCAACACCTGCTGTCACCCGATTTTTTAATCTTAGCCATTCTGGCTGGTGCAAGGTGAAATCTCAGGGTTGTTTTGATTTGCATTTCCCTAATGACTAATGATGTTGAGCATTTTTTAAGATGCTTCTCCGCCATCCGAAGTTCGTAAGGTGAGAATTCTTTGTGTAACTCTGTACCCCATTTTTTAATAGGGTTATTTGGTTTTCTGGAGTCTAACTTCTTGAGTTCTATATATATATTGGATATTAGCCCTCTATCTGATGTAGGATTGGTGAAGATCTTTTCCCAATTTGTTGGTTGCTGATTTGTCCTCTTGATGGTGTCCTTTGCCTTACTTTGTAATTTTATGAGGTCCCATTTGTCAATTCTTGATCTTAGAGCATACTCTATTGGTGTTCTGTTCAGAAACTTTCTCCCTGTACCGATGTCCTTAAGGGTCTTCCCCAGTTTCTTTTCTATTAGCTTCAGAGTGTCTGGCTTTATGTGGAGATCCTTGATCCATTTGGATTTGAGCTTAGTACAAGGAGACAAGGATGGATCAATTCGCATTCTTCTGCATGTTGACCTCCAGTTGAACCAGCACCATTTGTTGAAAAGGCTATCTTTTTTCCTTTGGATGTTTTCAGCCTCTTTGTCGAGGATCAAGTGGTCATAGGTGTGTGGGTTCATTTCTGGATCTTCAGTCCTGTTCCATTGATACTCCTGCCTGTCACTGTACCAATACCATGCAGTTTTTACCACTATTGCTCTGTAGTATTGCTTGAGGTCAGGGATACTGATTTCCCCAGACTTTCTTTTGTTGCTGAGAATAGTTTTAGCTATCCTGTGTTTTTTGTTATTCCAGATGAATTTGATAATTGCTCTTTCTAACTCTGTGAAGAATTGAGTTGGGATTTTGATGGGTATTGCATTGAATCTGTAGATTGCTTTTGGCAAAATGGCCATTTTAACTATATTCATTCTACCGATCCATGAGCATGGGAGGTTTTCCCATTTTTTGAGGTCTTCTTCCATTTCCTTCTTCAGAGTCTTGAAGTTCTTGTCATACAGATCTTTCACATGTTTGGTAAGAGTCACCCCAAGATACTTTATACTGTTTGTGGCTATTGTGAAGGGGGTCATTTCCCTAATTTCTTTCTCAGCCTGCTTATCCTTTGAGTATAGGAAGGCCACTGATTTGCTTGAGTTGATTTTATAACCTGCCATTTTGCTGAAGTTGTTTATCAGCTGTAGGAGTTCTCTAGTGGAGTTTTTTGGGTCATTTAGGTAGACTATTATGTCATCTGCAAATAATGATAGTTTGACTTCTTCATTTCTAATTTGTATCCCTTTGACCTCCTTATGTTGTCGAATTGCCTGAGCTAGTACCTCAAGTACAGTATTGAAAAGATAAGGAGAAAGGGGGCAGCCCTGTCTAGTCCCTGATTTTAGTGGGATTGCTTCAACTTTCTCTCCATTTAGTTTGATGCTGGCTTCCGGTTTGCTGTATATTGCTTTTTACTATGTTTAGGTATGGGCCTTGAATTCATGTTCTTTCCAAGACTTTAAGCATGAAAGGATGCTGAATTTTGTCAAATGCTTTTTCAGCATCCAATGAAATGACCATGTGGTTTTTTTCTTTGAGTTTGTTTATGTAGTGGATTGCATTGATGGATTTCCGTATATTGAACCAACCCTGCATTCCCGGGATAAAGCCTACTTGATCATGGTGGATGATCATTTTGATGTGTTCTTGGATTCGGTTGGCAAGAATTTTATTGAGTATTTTTGCATCGATGTTCTTAAGGGAAATTAGTCTGAAGCATATATATTTATTAATGTCACAATTATAATCTAATTCATCCTCGCCAACACCTGCTGTCTCCTGAGTTTTTGACCTTAGCCATTCTGACTGGTGTGAGGTGAAATCTCAGGGTTGTTTTGATTTGCATTTCCCTAATGATTAATGATGTTGAACATTTCTTAAGGTGTTTCTCAGCTCTCCGAAGTTCTTCATGTGAAAATTCTTTGTTTAGCTCCGTACCCCACTTTTTAATGGGTTTATTTGGATCTCTGGGTTCTACTTTCTTGAGTTCTTCGTATATATTAGATATTAGCACTCTGTCAGATTTAGGGTTGGTTAATATCCTTTCCCAGTCTGTTGGTTGACGTTTTGTCCTTTTGATGGTGTCCTTTGCCTTACACAAACTTTGTAGTTTTATGAGGTCCCATTTGTCAATTCTTGATCTTAGAGCATAAGCTATTGGTGTTCTGTTCAGGAACTTTTCCCCTGTGCCCATGTCCTCCACTCCTCCACTGCTGGTGGGATTATAAGATGGTGCAACCACTATGGAAATCAGTCTGGCAGTTCCTCAGAAAACTGGGCATGTCACTTCCTGAGGACCCCGTTATACCACTACTGGGCATATATCCAGAGGATTCTTCAGCGTGCAATAAGGACACATACTCCACTATGTTCATAGCAGCCCTATTTGTAGTAGCCAGAACCTGGAACGAACCTAGGTGTCCTTCAACGGAGGAATGGATACAAAAATGTGGTATATTTACACAATGGAGTACTATTCAGCCATTAGAAACAATGAATTCATGAAATTCTTAGACAAATGGATGGAGCTGGAGAACATCATACTAAGTGAGGTAACTCAGTCTCAAAAGATCAATCATGGTATGCACTCACTGATAAGTGGATATTAGCCTAGAAACTTTGAATACCCAGGACATAATCCACAAATTAAATGATGTCCAAGAAGAATGGAGGAGTGGCCCCTGGTTCTGGAAAGACTCAGTGCAAGAGTATAGGGGAATTCCAGAACAGGGAAGTGGGAAGGGGTGAATGGAAGAATAGGGGGACGGAAGAGGGCTTATGGGACTTGCGGGGAGTGGGGACCCATAAAAGGGGAAATCATTTGCAATGTAAATAAAAAAATAAAATAAAAAATAAAAAAAAACTAATTCATTCTTCTGGAGTGGCCATGTACTATTTTTGAATAAAATAAAAATAAAATAAACTTTTTGTATGAATATTGTTTGGCATTATTGACAAAATTAATCTTTTAAAAGGGAATCACAAGCAAACACCTCTGAATTAGTGTTAGGATTATATTGAAATAAATACATTTCATACTTTGCATCAATCACTTTATTAAGATCGTCATGAGAAATATTTTTTAATGCTCATGCCAACAGGATTTTCCCAGTCCAAAATTTCATAAGCTATGGTAACATTATATGTTATATTTATATATTATAAAAAATATTTGTAAAATCTATGATGTATATAAAATAATATGTTTATATATTATATTTATACATATATGTAAGTTTATATTTTAAATATACATATGTATGTATTTATTATTTTGCTTAATCTCAGAGTCAAATCTGCATTCCACTAGTGATTTAATGGTACTTTATTATTGGCATTTTTGTATACAAATTGTATCCTTTCACTTTATTTTATACCTTATTGTTATGCCATTTTGTCCCTTTTTATTAAACTGTTTATAATTTATATTTTATTTAGAGATATAAAATCCATGTAAAGTCCTTTCTATCACCAAAATGAGCATGAATTCTACTAGTTAAAAATTCATTCTTCAAATATGTGAAGGGTAATTGAATATAGCACCTTAAATTATAAAACAAATTCAGATGAGTTCACTGAAAGTGATTGCTTCATCAGAGAGGGTAAAATACATGCACACTCTTGAATGGTAAATGTGAAGAACAATCTTTCACTGATGAAGACTAAATGATTCTGAAGTTATTCCCCTATAGTTCCCACCCATTGGTTTTAAAAAATGACAGAACTGGTAAGTTAGCAAACTGACTTAAATTCTGAATGTTCTAATACTGTTTTAAGCCTCAGTAAAACCTCAAAAGAAACTAGAAATACTGCTTTTAACACAAATATATTGTCAATTGTCTTACTATGTAGCTTAGAAATTTTATTTTTAATTAAACGTAGTATACTCAAGAACACTTAATCATGAAGATGTGTTATATGATTTGTTAATGGAAGCAATTCGGCTTGAGAAGCATTAGATTCATAACTTTGTCATATAACAGAACTAATATGGACCTCATTGGCAAAAAAGAAGGAAACGATATTATAGAAAACAATAATAAATAAAATTACAACTGTTAAATGTTATTAGAATGATTTACCTAGTATAAACAAGTTCTATTAAAATAGTATCTCATGGACAAGATATCTTCATTTTTTAAGAAACTATGGAAATTAGAAGTTCTAACTGAATAGGGAAAATAACTATGCAATAAAAGGGGAACGTGTCTTAAAGTAGAAGACAGAATGAAAAATACACAGTTATATGAATATCTGAGTATTGGGGGTATTTAAAATTCTAAATCATCTTATGAGATGATGCAAGAACACTCCAATCTTAAAATAGTAGTAATTAACAAAAATTTGAACTAGAGAATCAGCTCCTATAAGAAATAGTAAAGTCAGTGTAACAATCATGAAGTGAGAAAAATATTGTGATAGAATTTTTGTGACTTACCCAGTGGAGGGCTAAAAAAGTCTCTTTGACAGCTGCTTACTCAGTTAATGAATGGTATTAAGTAAAGGGGAGGCCAAATACAAACCTATCAAATAGATTTGTGGTGAAAGTGGTTCTCACATATTAAAAATACACAAAGATCATACAGCAAAAATTTAGTAGAAGTGGGAGTAATGATGCCTTTATGCCTTTGGGAGAAATATTAACAAAAGTTTAGTCAGATAGACAGGTCTATAATATATGATAGATAGCATAGTACTTTCCTAGATAAATGTGATTGATTTAAAAATCTTATTTATTGCATTTTAAGAGGATACATACATTTATAATTGCAGTGTGTAATACTTTTTCCAATATATCTTTCGTTAGGGTTTTATTAGTAGCAATGATTTCAGGTAAAGATTCTTCAGTCATCTGACACAAGGTGGTTCAGAAAGAGAGAATTCTGGCAATTGGAAAAAAAATAAAACTCTGTGTTGTTCCATTTTTTATTAGATTTTCTTGCTTATAGTGGTTACAGTAAATGCTTATGATACATATATGTCCTATGGCCTGCTCTTAAGTGACATTCCAGTATCATTGTGAATTATCATTCTCATTTTACAGATAAGGAAACTATGATATATACATACATTATATATATATATATATATATATATGTGTGTGTGTGTGTGTGTGTGTGTGTGTGTGTGTATATATTGTATAAATATGTATACATTTATGTGTATATATATATATATATATATATATATATATATATATATAAAATATGTGTGTATATTGTATAAAATATGTATGTATGTTGGTGTCCCAGTCATGATCACTCCGCCTGGCTACAGGAGATCAGCTTCCATATCCTCACTGCTGTGAGTCTTAGCTAAAGTCATGCCCATTGGTCTTGGGATCCTCCACTATCACAGGTCTTTGGGACATTCTCAAGATGCTACCTATATACCTCCCCAACAATTACAGTTTTCCATTCATTCTCATGGCTATCTGGCTATCTCCTCAGTCTTTTCTCACACCTGATCCTGAAACTTCTTCCATTTCTTTCCCCCATCCCTAGTCCCACCCAGTTCCCTTCCTCAATCTTATGACTATGTTATTCCCCTTTCTTAGTGAGGTTAAAGCATTCTTGCTTGAGCCTTGCTTCTTGTTTACCTTCTTTGAGTCTGTGGTGTATAGCATGAGTATCCTGTATTTTATGGCTAATATCCACTTATGAGTGAATATATATCATGCTTGCCATTTGGGGACTGGGTAACCTCATGCAGGACAATGTTTTCTAGTTCCATTAATTTGCCTACAAAACTCATGATATCTTTGTTTGTAATAGCTGAATAGCATGCGATTATGTAGATGTACCACATTTTTTTTTTATCCATTCGTCAGTTGAGGGACATATAGTTTGTTTCAAGTTTCTAGCTCTTATGAATAAAGCTGCTATAAACATAGTAGAGTAAATGTCCCTGTAGTATGGTGGGACACCATTTGCACATATGTCCAGGGTCTTGAGCTAGAACTACTCTCAATTTTCTGAGAAACCACCAAATGAATTTCCAAGATGATTATAGAAGTTTTCATTTCTACCAGCAATGGAAGAGTGTTCCTCATGCTTCATATCCTTGCCAACATGTGCTATTACTTGAGTTTTTGATCTTAACTATTCTGATGGGTGTAAGATGTGGAATCTTGGAGTTGTTTTTTATTAGCTTTTCTCTCATCACTAAATACTTTGAACAATTCTTTAAGTGTTTCTCAGCTATTCAAGATTCCTCTGTTGAGAATTCTGTTTAGCTCTGTATCCATTTTTTTAATTGGGTTATTTGGGTTGTTGAATTGCAGCTTCTTGAGTTCCTTATAATGTTTGGATATTAGACATATTTCCTGGTGTCTCGTTTATGAAAAGCATCAAAATCTTTTTTTCAACCATTTATAAGGGAAGTTCACCACTGTTATTTTGATTGCATTTGTGTGATAATAAAACAATTCAAAAAGAACTTTTTAATTTGTTTTTTTGGTTTTGACCACAAATTAGCTGTGACACTGGATATAAACAGTCCTGAGAATTAATTTCATGAGTCAAAAAGAAGCAAACAAACACATGAATGTGTCAACCTATGGATTTATCCTAAAGAGTAAATAAAAAGCTAGACAGCAATAGAAAACCAAGAGGGAATATACAGAAGAAGAACAGCTATAGAAATTAGATAAACTCTGAGCCTGCTGGGTTCACATTTCTGACTCATCAGAGACTATTCCAATCACCATTTCATTCCTTTTCCAATAGCCTTGCTTTCTGGAACCACTGGTGAAAATATCTATAAAATGATTACTAAGTGTATAAGATTTAAAGGGGTATCTATACACAATGTAAAAGAAATCATGTTAATATAGTCACATTAGAGGACTAAATGCAACTTGGGCTAAGGTCTAAATGTTATTAGAGGTTTCCTTGGTGATGATGAATGAGAAAATCATTACAGTGGAGCTAGAAAATGGCTCAGTAGTTAAGATCACTTGCTGGAATCAGAGATGAACAAGATTAAATTTCTCTTCTTAGCACTGACACAGTGGTTCACAACTACTCCAAACCCTCAGTTACAGAGGATACGTCACCATCTTCTGAACTTTGTGGCCTCCAGATATACATATGGTACACATGCATATATGCAGGCGAAACATTCAACTACATAAATTTAAAAAAAACGTAAAAAAACATTATTAGTAGAAGGAACAATAGAGGCAAAGTTGTATGGATATCTACATTGTAAATGAAACATTTATGCCTTAGACTTTCTCAATATTACTTAACCATGAAGCATTTATATATATTTAAAAGTTAGAGCCTTAGAAAACTCAGGGGATGGAGACAAAGAAAGGATGGTATACAATTATTTGTAATAAACTTTGGCATGATACCTTAAATTCAATGTTCTGCAGAAATAAAGTGCCGAATGTGAAGTCTAGAATGGAATATGAACCAATATTATTTGAGATGTTGATGGAGCTATGGATCTTTATTAATAAATATAGCTAACAACAATTTATGTGTAACATATGCCAGTGTCATCAATGTTCCATTTCATATCTACCCAGCCAATCTCTAAATAAACTTATAACTTTACTTGGTCGCAGAGAGTTGATAATGCCATGTTTCAGGTGGCTGTTCTCATTGGCTTTCCATTAGACAGGTTTGTCTGAAAGCATATGCGTAGCATGCTGGGTGAGAAATTTGAAAGTGTCTAGGACTTATTTCCCTAGAAATTACACTTGACCTTTGATTTCTACCAATATTTTATCTTACTTTGTTCTCTGAGGAATAAATTATGAACCATGATCAACATAAAAATTAAGAGCATCATCAACATGACAGATCCCTTGTTTACCTTGATAGGTCTCTTATCAAAGCCCTTTTTGGAGGCTATTACTATCCTTAGTCATCTTTCCTATTATATACCAGAAATTTATCCTTACCATCATCATTATTTTATCACAAATTAACTACTTGTATGTCTCTATTTTATCACATGACATACTTTTGAAGGAATGCAAATTAGATTGACAGATCACAATGCACAATTTCCATTACTAATTAAACAATGGCATCTACTCCAGGAAGGATGACATTCCTGACTTCTGGAAAAAAAGGAAAATAACTATTTTAATTTTCTTGGAAGAGGGGTCAAAAATCGAGGACACAAGCCCCAAGAAGAAAGCACTATTTACTTAGAATATTAAATTTTTTTTATTTTTACTGCATGTGAACAGTAGACTACATTAGTGCCTACTAAGTCCTGGGCTTATTTAATCTAAGAGCAATGCACTGAAAAGATTCCGTAAATGAATGTGATAGATGGCTTTATGCCTAAATATGTTTTAACCCCTTTTGATCCTAATTACCTATTTTGAAAGTGTTAAGATTACTTGCTATAAAAGCACAGAAGAAGTTGACTTACATTTCATTCAAGTGACCTATAAGTGCCCCCATCCAAACTTCCTGAAATGTCTCCCAAGAAGGTTCAATTCAACAACCTCAAAAACTGAGATATTGAATTAATAACACTGGTAGACTAGAGGCTCAATGAGCAAAAGAGCTATATTTATATTATATGTATAATATCTATAGGCCCTAATACATTTCCTTTCACTTACAAAGCTCTCAACAGAATGTTCCAGAGTGAATGTACAACTAGCATTCTCCACGGAGACAGTTCTAATATTACTCAAACAGATTTTGAATGGGGAAATTTGCTATTCAGAAGATAGCAGTTCTAACATAAAAATACTGGCATGCACTTGTCTTTTATCTTCATTATGAAGTTAATAAAACCAGAAAACTACTCCTTCTGTCCCATTCATGTGTCTGTATATAGGAAATAAGAAGCAAGAGGTAGCAGAAAAGTTGAAAAATATGAGTAACCTTTACAAGAAACCATTTTCTCATGAATTTCTCTGAGCTTACTATTCTCTGTCATTTGTAAGAGCTGTGGACAAGACAGAGGACTTGAGGTTAAACTCATTTCTAGTACAATCATTACACAGTATTGGCATAAAATAGTTTTAGAAAAGTATATATTTCATGTTTATAGCAATTAAAAATAGCTTATAGAGTAATTACAGATGATTATTATTTTCTTTTAGAGGATTTGTGCATATATTATTAATTTATAACAAGTATGTAGGTTGATTCATTTGGATTCGATGTTGTTTCAAATGTAACAATGTACAGGTAATTATCAACAAAAAAAACCTTACAAAATTAGGCATAGTCTATATAATAACTGAATTTCTAAAGAATTCACCAACTTCACAGTAGATTCAGACTTGTTAGTTTTTTTTTTTTTTTTTTTTTTTTTTTTTTTGGTTCCCTCACATCTTATACTATTAAACTGAGTCAGTTTGATAGCTTATCTATCCAAACATGGCATTCTTCTCTGCTGTAAGATTTTAAAGGGCTACATATTTTTTTATGATGGTTGCAATATCCAGACCACACAAAACTTCAGTATCTGCTATGAGTCTCAGAATTGCTGCTCACTGTAGAAAGTTTGTTTGGCCAAGATTGAGAGCAGTACTTACTATTGCAATAAACATAAATATTTATAAGGTAGTTAAGAAGTAGGAGGAGTGATTTCAGAATGGGTATGACCAAGATGCATTATAATTATGCATCAAACTGCAAATAATATATATGTATATTTATACATATATATCTTTAAAAATATTTTGTCATAAAATTATATTTTGACATTTCTCCTCTCCCAACTCCTTCCATATCCTTCCCAAATTGTTTACCACAACATGTTATCCTTTCTTCTCCTGTCAAACCAATCCACAAAATTGAAAATAAAAACAAGCAAACAAAGAAATAAAAAATGATATCATAAAGCCAAATAAAATCCCCCCTCTCTCTCCCTCTCTCCCCCCCCTCTCTCTGTCTGTCTCTCATACACACACATACACACAGAGAGAAACAACAACAACAACAACAACAACAACAAAAGCCAATCAACCAAACAAAAATATGAACTTCACTTAATGATGGACAACTACTCCTGCCCTGGAGTGTGTTGTGGTCGATGTGCTCAGTTACATTAGATTGGAAGAAAGGCATATTTTACCTTTGCCATCTGGCACCAAATAAAAACAGCTTTGTGAAACTCTGTCTGTACCCATGGCAGATCTGCAAGCCTGCTCCCCTACCCCACAGTCCCCAGGAGGACCATTCTAACCAGAGACACCATTGATATGGCCTCTGCCCTGCTCTGCTGGAACCCCATCTCCTTCCTTGTCCACACCTCTATTTGCACTCAGAGTAGATTGATGATCCCCTTCACCGGGCTCTGCCTGTTTTCCAGGAGGTCTGCTGTTACCAGAGGCACAACACTGCCTGCTCCCCAGGAGGCCTGCTCTAACCTGGGACACCCAGGTCAGTTAACACCAGATGAAAAACAAGTGCAAAATCAATCAACAGAAGTCAATGAAATTTGACACCATTAGAGCCCAGCTCTCCTACTACAGCAAGCTCTGGATACTTTAACACTGCTGAAGAACAAGTTTCTGACCTTAAATCCTATCTCATGAAGATGCTAGAGACATCTTTTAAAGAGGATATAATTCTCTTAAAGAAATACAGGAAAACACAAATAGTGGAGCATGTGTCCTTATTACATTTTGGTGAATCTTCTGGGTGTATGTCCAGGAGTGGTATAACAGGGTCCTTCAGTAGTATCATGCCCAGTTTTCTGAGGAACAACCAGATTGATGGCCAGAGTGGTTGTACCAGCTTGCAATCCCACCCGCAGTGGAAGAGTGTTCCTCTTTCTCCACATCCTCACCAACACCTGCTGTCTCCTGAGTTTTTGACCTTAGCCATTCTGACTGTTGTGAGGTGAAATCTCAGGGTTGTTTTGATTTGCATTTCCCTGATGACTAAGGATGTTGAACATTTCTTTAGGTGTTTCTCAGACATTTGATATTTCTTAGGTGAAAATTCTTTGTTTAGATCTGTACCCCATTTTTAAAATAGGGTTATTTGGCTCTCTGGGGTGTAACTTCTTGAGTTCTTTGTATATATTGGATATTAGTCCTCTGTCAGATGTAGATTTGGTAAAAATGAATGGAACTGGAAAATATCATCCTGAGTGAGGTAACCCAATCACAAAAGAACACACATGGTATGCACACACCGATAAGTGGATATTAGCCCAGAAGCTTGGAATATCCAAGACAATTCAAATATCAAATAAAGAAGTAAAAGCAAAGTATGGATACTCTGATTCTTCTTAGAAGGGGGAACAAAGTACCCCCAGAAGGCGATACAGAGACAAAGTGTGGATCAGAGTCTGAGGGAAAGACCATCCAGAGATTACCCCACCTAGGGATCCATACAGTTACAAAACCCAGACACTATTATTGATGGCCACAAGTAATTACTGACTGGAGCTGGATATGGCTGTAACCTGTGAGGCTCAGCTAGTACATGACAAATACAGAGGGGGACACTCTCATCCAGCCATTGAACTGAGCACAGGGTCCCCAATGGAGGATCTAGAGAAAGGACCCAAGGAGCTGAAGGGGTTTGCAGCACCATAGGAGGAACAACAATATGAGCCACCCAGTACTCCCAGAGCTCCCAGGGATGAAGACATCAACCAAAGAGTACACATGGAGGGACCTATGGCTCCAGAAGCATAGGCAACAGAGGATGGCCTTGTTGGACATCAAAGGGAGGAGAGGCCCTTGGTCCTGGAAAGGCTTGATGAAGCAATCTAGGGGAATTCTGGGACAGGGAAGCAGGAGAGGGTTGATTGGGGAACTGGGAGAGGGGAGATGGTTTCTGAGACTTTCGAGGTTAGGGCAGGAAAGGGGACAACATTTGAAATGTAAATAAAGAATATATCTAATAAAAAATGTGAAGTGTTTTAAGCAAAGGAAATTGTGTGACTACAAATCAGCTTTATTAGTTTTAATATTTGCATCTTTTAAAAAGAAAGAAACTACCTCTGAGTAAAGGGCTAGAAAAAATGTTTTCCAAGCAAATGTTCCCAAGAAACAAGCTGGAGTAGCCAATCGAATATCCAATAAAACAGACTTTCAACCAAAAGTAATCAAAAGACATGGAGAATGATACATATGGAAGACCTTTAAAATTTACCAAGGAAACCACCTGCATGTATGAGCTAAGCAAGCATTGTGATTTGGCAGGAAAGTGATGCACCCTCAAAAAGAGCTATAGGCAATTACTGACAACTGAAAAGAGAGTCTACCTGTCCTAGGAATGAGCTTGTGATACACGATTGAGCTTCAAATCGTCACCTTTAAAAACAAGCCTGAGCATGTGCACGCACACACTCACAAACACACACGCACACAGACTCTCTTTACATATATACATATATATGTATATATACATACACACATACATGTATACACATAAATGAATTCAGCAGTTTGTATGTATGTATACATACACACACACACACACACACACACACACATATATATATATATATAAAACGATAATTAAATAATAAAAAAGCCATGACCTTGAGGAGTTTTAAGGAGACACGAGAGGAGTTGGAAAGAGGAGAGAGAATTAACATAAGTACAGAGATCGTGAATTATATTTTCAAAAATTAGTAATAAATGTAAAAATTGAAAAAAGAATATCCAATGATTCTGAAATTTTATTTTAAAAGAAACTGTAAAACTTTAGAAACCTGAAACTTCAGTCTCCTTACTTTGTATTCCAATCAAACACAGTATCTTTGCTTTAATCTTTGCTCACATTATGCTGGCACACCTTGAATTGGCTGTTTCTGTGGCACTGAATTTATAGAGTACCAAGTGTTTGTGGCACCAGGATCCCTCTGTAATTTTGTGAATGTAATTTTGTAATGCCCTGAATTTGGAAAAAATGCCTTTTCTTTTCTCCTAGTTCTCTTTTCATTCACCAATTTTTTCTTCTTTAAATATGCGTTATCCCACTAGTTTTAGTAATTCCTATGCTCCTATATTTCTAAGGATGCCTTGCTGGCAAGTCGTTTAAATTAAGCAATTTGTTGGCCTCTCTGGGTCTTTGCTGGGGAAGACACATTTTGATATCTCCAGGCTCCAGTCACATAGCCTAATTTGTAGAAAAGGAGAACCAGCAAATTAGCCTTTACCTATTAACTTGTTATACCAGGATGCTTTGACAAGACCATCTCTCCACCCAGAATGGTGCACTGCAGCCCAAGGCTATGGGAGAATGGCAAGGACCTGCTGAGCAAGGGACTTTGCTTTGTAAAAGATAATTAGCTGTCAATTCAGTATCTGTATTCAGCAAGGCCAAACAACTTTCTTTTAATCCATTTATTTCATATGCTTATCTTACTTAATAAACAAATGTAATGTTAATAGCTATGAACATTGAGAAGATTTAAGGTCTACTTGAGATAATTTTTAAGAAAGATCAGAGAAAAGGGACAAATTGTGAAGGTTATCTCCTAGTACAAAAGTAGGCACGCTTTGCATGATAATAAACATTTGATAGGCTCAGTGCCTTTCTGATTTCTAGGTTATCAATCCTCATTCAGCTTGAGAACACAAACACATTGGAATTTTTAAAAATAATTCAAAATTGTGAAGCCAATGATACTCCATCTCTTTGGAATGTGGTTGGAGCTGAGTATTGTAAAAGATATAGTTGCATAGAGTTTCAAGAGTAATACTGACAATGTGCTTGGTTGGACATTTTTTCTCACTACCTTATTAAATAATCATTCAAGGATTTTAGCTATATCTGTAGAAGAAACAATTCTCTTTATTCACAAATTCATAAAAGGAATAATGTTCCTAAGTATAATAACCATTTGAAAATCACAGAATTAGAAATCAGAAAACTTCTGTAACAAAATATCTTTTTGGCCACAGTTTAAATCCCTTCTTGGTACTCAAGAAAATAGGACAGTTTAAGAGGTCTTTTGCAATTATGCGTTTTAAAGATTCTATAATTACTATACAATAAAAATAGACAATAAAAGAATAAATCTTTGAAATTTTATGAGGTTCCATTTGTCAATTCTTGATCTTAGAGCATAAGCTATTGGTGTTCTGTTCAGGAACTTTTCCCCTGTGCCCGTGTCCTCAAGGGTCTTCCCCAGTTTCTTTTCTATTAGTTTCAGTGTGTCTGGTTTTACATGGAGGTCCTTGATCCACTTGGAGTTTTTTTTATTATTGTTTTATTTTTTTTAATTTTTAAATTTTTTTTAAATTTTCTATATTCTTTGTTTACATTCTAGAAGCCTTCCCCTTTCCCAGTCCCCCCCCCCCAGCCATATGTTCCATAAATCCTCTTCTCTCCATCCCTTCTCCTGTCTTTCCCCTTCCCTTTTCTCTGTCCTGATACTCCCCTACTATGCTGGATTAAGCCTTTCCAGGATTAGGGCCCTCTTCTTCCTTCTTCATGGGAATCATTTGATATGCTAATTGTATCTTCAGTATTCAGAGCTTCAGGGCTAATTAATATTCATTTATCAATGACTGCATTCCATTTGTATTCTTTTGTGATTGCATTACCTCGCTTAGGATGATATTTTCCAGTTCCATCCATTTGCCTAAAAAATTCATGAATTCATTGTTTTTAATTGCTGAATAGTACTCCATTGTGTATATATACCACATTTTCTGTATCCATTCCTCCATTGAGGGATATCTGGGTTCTTTCCAGCTTCTGGCTATTATAAATAAGGCTGCTATGAACATAGTGGAGCATGTGTCCTTATTGCATGCTGGGGGATCCTCTGGGTATATGCCCAGGAGAGGTATAGCAGGGTCCTCCAGTGCTGGCACTTGGAGTTGAGTTTAGTACAAGGAGATAAGAATGAATCAATTCGCATTCTTCTGCATGCTGACCTCCAGTTGAACCAGCACCATTTGTTGAAAGGCTATTTTTTTCCCACTGGATGTTTTCAGCTCCTTTGTTGAAGATCAAGTGACCATAGGTGTGTGGATTCATTTCTGGGTCTTCCATTCTATTCCATTGGACCACTTCCCTGTCACTGTGCCAATACCATGCAGTTTTTAATACTATTGCTCTGTAGTATTGCTTGAGGTCTGGGATACTGATTTCCCCAGAAGTTCTTTTACTGTTGAGAATAGATTAACTATCCTGGGTTTTTTGTTATTCCAGATGAATTTGAGAGTTGCTTTTTCTAACTCTGTGAAGAACTGAGTTGGGATTTTGATGGGTATTGGCATTGAATCTGTAGATCGCTTTTGGCAAGATGGCCATTTTAACTATATTAATCCTGCCAATCCACGAGCATGGGAGGTTTTTCCATTTTTTGAGGTCTTCTTCGATTTCCTTCTTCAGAGATCTGAAGTTCTTGTCATGTAGATCTTTCACTTGTTTGGTTAGAGTCACACCAAGATACTTTATATTGTTTGTGGTTATTGTGAAGGGTGTCATTTGCCTAACTTCTTTCTCAGCCTGTTTATCCTTTGAGTATAGAAAGGCAACTGATTTGCTTGAATTGATATTATAACCAGCCATTTTGCTAAAGTTGTTTATCAGCTGTAAGAGTTCTCTGGCAGAGGTTTTCAGGTCACCTAAGTAGACCCGAAAAATGGAGTGCAGAGCTAAACAAAGAATTTTCACCTGAGAAATATGAAATGGCTGAGAAGAACCTAAAGAAATGTTCAGCATCCTTAGATATCAGGAAAAGCAAATCAAAACAACCCTGAGATTCCACCTCACACCAGTCAGAATGGCTAAGATCAAAAGCTCAGGGGACAGCAGATCCTGGAGAAGATATGGAGAAAGAGGAACACTCTTCCACTGCTGTTGTGATTGAAAGCTCGTACAACCACTCTGGAAACCATTCTGGCCATTGCTAAGAAAACTGGACATGATACTATTGGAGGATCCCACTATAACACTCCTGGGCATATACCCAGAGGATTCCCCAGCATGTAATAAGGACATATGCTCCACTATGTTCATAGCAGCCCTATTTAAAATAGCCAGAGGCTGGAAAGAACCCAGATGTTCTTCAATGGAGGAATGAAAAAAACGTGGTATATTTACACAATGGAATACTAGTCAGTTATTAAAAACAATGAATTCATGAAATTCTTAGGCAATTGGGTAGAATTGGAAAATATCATCCCAAGTCACGTAGCCCAACCACAAAAGAACACACATGATATGCACGCACTGATAAGTGGATATTAGCTCAGAAGCTGGGAAAACCCAAGACACAATTTGCATATCAAATGATGTCCAAAGAAAGGAAGGAGAGGGCCCTCTTCCTGGAAAGGCTCAGTGCAGCAGTGTAGGGGAACACCAGGACAGGGGAGTGGGAAGGGGTTGATTGGGGAACAGGGGTAGGGAAGAGGACTTATGGGACTTTTGGGGATGGGGGAACCAGGAAAGGGGAAATCATTTAAAATATAAATTAAGAATATATCTAATAAAAAAGCAGTTATGAGTGTGGATTAATTTAATTATTCTTAGAGTTGTATTTTATTCAAAAACAGATTAAAACCTAGGTGCAACAAACAAACAAAAACAAAGAAAGCTCACTTTTTTGTGGAAGTTCTCAGTTAAGAATCTTTGGATGAGAATATACATGGATGGGTCCTTGCTTAGGACTGCCTTATCTAGCATCAATGGCCCTGGAGGTGCTTGTCTTGTGGAGGTTTGTTACCCAAGGGAAAGAGGATGCTAGACAGGTGAGGTGGGAGTGGGTTGGGCTGGGGAGTACTCTCTTAAAGGCAAAGGTGGGGATGGATGCAGGGTTTCTGGAGGGGAGAGTCCAGAAGGGGGACAATATTTGAAATGTAAATAAATAAAATAATCAATAAAATATAAAAAAAAGAAAATCTGAGTCTTTGGATGACATTCTTCTAGACAACTTGACTTAAGATAGACTAGAAGCAGTGTCCAGAGATTTATTCTTTTATTTTTTATTATTATATATTTTTATTTTCTATATTCTTTGTTTACATTCCAAATGATTTCCCCTTTTCCAGTTGTCCCTCCCCATGTGTCCCATAAACCTTCTCTCCACCCATTCTCCAATAACCTCCCTCCTTTTTCTCTATCCTGATACTCCCCTCCAATGCTAGATCAAGCCTTTCCAGGATCAAGACCCTCTTCTTACTTCTTCCTGGGAGTCATTTGTTACACCAATTGTGCCTTGGGTATTCACCGCTTCTGGGCTAATTAATATCCACTTATCAGAGATTGCATTCCATGTATATTCTTTTGTGATTGGGTTACCTCACTTAGGATGATATTTTCCAGATCCAACCATTTGCCTAAAAATTTCATGAATTCATTGTTTTTAATTGCTGAGTAGTATTCCATTGTGTAAACATACCACATTTTCTGTGTCCATTCCTCCATTGAGGGATATCTGGGTTCTTTCCAGCTTCTGGCTATTATAAATAAGGCTGCTATGAACAAAAAGGAGCATGTGTCTTTATTGCATGCTGGGGAATCCTTTGAGTATACGCTCAGGAGTGGTATAGCAGGATCCTCCGGAAGTGTCATGTCCAGTTTTCTGAGGAACCGCCAGACTGATTTCCAAAGTGGGTGTACCATCTTACAGCCCCACCAGCAGTGGAGGAGTGTTCCTCTTTCTCCACATCCTTGCCAACACCTGCTGTCTCCTGAGTTTTTAACCTTAGCCATTCTGACTGGTGTGAAGTGAAATCTCAGGTTTGTTTTGATTTGCATTTCCCTAATAACTAATGATGTTGAGCATTTCTTAAGGTGCTTCTCAGCCATCCGAATTTCTTCAGGTGAAAATTCTTTGTTTAGATCTGTACCCCATTTTTAATAGGGTTATTTGGTTCCCTGGGGTATAACTTCTTGAGTTCTTTGTATATATTGGATATTAGCCCTCTATCAGATGTAGGGTTGGTGAAAATCTTTTTCCAATTTGTTGGTTGTGGTTTTGTTGTTTTGACAGTGTCCTTTGCCTTACAGAAATTTTGTAATTTTATGAGGTCCCATTTGTCAATTCTTGATCTTAGAGCATAAGCTATTGTTGTTTTGTTCAGGAACGTTTCCCTTTTGCCTATGTGATCAAGGCTCTTCCCCAGTTTCTTTTCTATTAGCTTCAGTGTATAGGGTTTTATGTGGAGGTCCTTAATCCACTTGAACTTGAGTTTATTACAAGGAGATAAGAATGGATCAGTTTGCATTCTTCTGCATGCATGAATTTTCCTCATGTGAAAGTTCTTTGTTTAGCTCTGCACGCCATTTTTGGGGTCTACTTAAGTGACCCAACAACCTCCACCAGAGAACTCCTACAGCTGATAAACACCTTGTTGTCATACAGATCTTTCACTTGATTGGTCAGAGTCACACCAAGATACCTTATATTGTTTATGGTTCTTGTGAAAGGTGTCATTTCCCTAATTTCTTTCTCAGCCTTTTTATCCCTTGAATATAGGATGGCTACTGATTTTCTTGTGTTAATTTTATATCCAGCCACTTTGCTGAATATCAAATGTAGGTGTTCTCTGGTGGAGTTTTTTGGGCTGCTTAAGTATACTATCCTATCATTTGCCAATAGTGATACTTTGACTTCTTCCTTTCCAATTTGAATCCCTTTGACCTCCTTTTGTTTTCTAATTGCTCTGGCTAGAACTTCAAGTATTATGTTGAATAAATATGTAGATAGAGGGCAGTCTTATCTAGTTCCTGATTTTAGTGGGATTGCTTCAAGTTTCTCTCCATTTAGTTTGATGTTGGCTACTGGTTTGCTGTATATTGCTTTTACTATGTTTAGGTATTGGCCTTGAATTCCTGTTTTTTTCAAGATTTTTAACATGAAAGGATGTTGAGGTTTGACAAATGCCTTTTCAGCATCGAATGAAATGACCAAGTGTTTTTTCTTCAGAGTTTGTATATGGAGTAGATTACATTGATGGATTTCCATATATTGAATCATCCATTCATCCCTGGAATGAAGCCTACTTGATAATGGTGAATGATCATTTTGATGTGTTCATGGATTTGATTGGCAAGAATTGTATTGTGTACTTTTTGCATTGATATTCATAAGAAAAATTGGTCTGAAGTACTCTTCCTTTGTTGGATCTTTGGGTGGTTTTGTTATTAGTGAAATGGTGGCTTCATAGAAAGAGTTGGGTAGCGTTCCTTCTGTCTCTATTTTGTGGAATAGTTTGAAGAGTATTGGTGTTAGGTCTTCTTTGAAGGTCTGATAGAATTCTGCACTAAAACCTTCTGGTCCTATGTGGTTTTTGGTTGAGAGATTGTCAATGACCACTTCTATTTCTTTAGGGGGTTATGGGGCTATTTAGATGTTCTATCTGATCCTGATTTAACTTTGGTAGTTGGTATCTGTCTAGAAAATTGTATATTTCATCCAGATTTTCCAGTTTTGTTGAGAATAGACTTTTGTAGTAGGATCTGATAATTTTTTTTAATTTCTTCAGTTTCTGTTGTCATATCTCCCTTTTCATTTCTGATTTTATTAATTTAGATACTGTCTCTGTGCCCTCTGGTTAGTCTGACTAAAGGTTTATCTATCTTGTTGATTTTCTCAAAGAACCACATCCTAGTTTTGTTGATTCCTTATAAAGTTCTTTTTCTTTCAACATGGTTGATTTCAGCCCTGAATTTGATGATTTCCTCCCTTCCATTCCTCTTGGATGTATTAGCCTCTTTCTGTTCTAAAGCTTTCAGTTGTGTCCTTAAGCTGCTAGTGTATGCTCTCTCCAGGTTCTTTTTGGAGGCACTCAGAGCTTTGAGTTTTCCTCTTAGCATTTCTTTCATTGTGTCCCAAAAATTTGGGTATGTTGTGCCTTCATTTTCATTAAATTCTAAAAAGTCTTAGTTTTCTTTCCTTATTTCTTCCTTGTCCAATATATCATTGAGTAGAGCATTGTTCAGCTTCCATCTGTATGTGGGCTTTCTGTTGTTGTTGTGTTTTTTTTTCCTATTGAAGACTGCACATACTCTATAGTGATCTGATAGGAGGCTTAAGATTAGTTCAATCTTCTTATATTTGTTGAGGTCTGTTTTGTGACCAATTTTATGGTCAACTTTGGAGAAGGTACCATGAGATGCTGATAAATCTTTTGATTTATGATGAAATATTCTATAGATATATATTAAATACATTTAGTCCAAATCTTATGTTAGTTTCACTGTGTCCTTGTGTAGTTTGTATTTCCCTCATCATTGAGGAAAGTGGGGTGTTGAAGTTACCCTCAATTATTGTATGAGGTGCAATGTGTACTTTAAACATTAGTAAAGTTTCTTTTATGAATGAGGGTACCCTTGTATTTGGGGCACAGATGTTCAGAATTGAGAGTTCTTCCTCGTAGATTTTTCCTTTGATGAGTATAAAGTATCCTTCTGTGTCTTTTTTGATGACTTTTGGTTGAAAATCTATTTTATTGGATATTAGATTGGCTACTCCATCTTCTTTCATGGTACCATTTGCTTTGAAAACTGTTTTCCAGCCTTTTACTCTGAGGTAATGTTTGTCTTTGACACTGAGATGCATTTCCTGTATGCAGGAAGGCATTGGGTCCTGTTTAAGTATCCAGTCTGTTTGTCTGTCTTTTTATTGGGCAAGTTAGTCCACTGATGTTAAGAGATATTAACTAGTAGTGATTGTTGCTTACTGCTATTTTTGATGCAATTTGTGTGTTTGTGTGGATGTCTTATTTTTTGTTTGTTGAAAGAATAATATCTTGCTTTTTGTAGTGTTTAGTTTCCCTCCTTTTGTTGGTGTTTTCCATTCATTATCTTTTGAAGGGCTTGATTTGTGGAAAGATACTGTGAAAATTTATTTTTTTCATGGAATATCTTGATTTCTCCATCTATGGCAATTGAGATTTGGTAGATATAGCAGTCTGGATTGGCATTTCTGTTCCTTTAGGGGCTGTCTGACATCTGACCTGGCTCTTCTGGCTTTCATAGTCGCTGGTGAGAAGTCTGGTGTCATTCTCTTACCTTCATATGTTACTTGACTTTTTTCCCTTACTGCTTTTAATATTCTTTCTTTGTTAAGCACATGTGGCTTTTTAATTATTATGAGCCGGGAGGAATTTCTTTTCTGGTCAAATCTATTTGGAGTTCTGTAGATTTCTTGTATGTTCATGGGCATCTCTTTCTTTAGGTTAGGGAAGTTTTCTTCTGTAATTTTGTTGAAGACATTCACTGGCCCTTTAAGTTGGAAATCTTCACTCTCTTCTATACCTATTATCCTTAGATTTGGTCTTCTCAGTTTGTCCTGGATTTTCTGTATGTTTTAGGTCAGGGCCTTTTTGCATTTTCTTTGACTGTTGTGTCAATGCTTTCTATGGTATCTTCTGCAATGTTCTGGTGGGAATATTTGTTGAAAAAGGAGAAAAAGAAAAATTTAACATTAAAAACAACTTTGGTACACTGCCAAAGTTGTAGTTAATATGCCTCTAATTATTTTACTTTAGTTTTATTTTTATGTTTATTCATTGTGTGTATGTGTATACATATGTGTACAGTTTGTTGTCCATCATGGGTAAAAGTTCTGAAGTTAAATTTCTGAGGGAGTCCATTCTTGCTTTCCAACATGTGGTGTCTGAGCACTGGACTAATTTGTAAGGCTAGAAGGGCAATGCTTCTAGTTACTGAATATTTTGCCTGCTCAGCACCTGTTTTATTTATGCCAGGTGACATTACTCCTGGAATTCTTATTATATTTACAGCTGAGAAATTGCATAATATAGATAATTTGTTACAATTTTAACATAAAAGAACCATAATAATTAATAATACCATGACAGTAACAATAATAATATGCTTTATTTATAAATTTAATTTCTGCCATCAGTTATAGATTTAAAAAAAAACACCTATTTAATACTTTAGAATTCAGAAAATATCTCTAAAACAGCATAACCAACACTTTAAGCTACTAGCAGTAGTATAGAACGCATAATGGAAAAAGATTAATGGCTACAGATATTCTGTTTATTTTTTATTAAGAAGCTTAGTAGAAATTACAAGAAGTCTGTGAATAAGAATAAAGATGTAAACATAAAAAACAGAAATAGTCAAGACAGATGTACTTAATTTTTCCATGTTGTCTCAGTTTTAAAGGATTCTATAAACTGATGGTATTAATCTGTTTAGGTCAGGGACCATTTTGAAAAAGTGATTAAAGTTACGAACTTCCTAAATGATGAAATATATGTGCACACAAGATTTTACTACCAGTTTGGCTCAGAGTATCCCTGAATCTATGAAAAATAAATAATCATAATACATCAGAAGAAAGCTTCTGATCTGAATATATATCTCGTTCATTTTTCACTAAAAGGTGCTTCATTAGGAGAACTAAAAAGGAAAAAAACATACTTCATGAGTGACTAGGATATGATTTGCTTTCTGAAGAATAAATAAGAAATGCCTTCTGGTTTTGTTAATAGTAAAATTTTGTTTTCCTTTTTAAGTTAGTCAGTTCACTTTCTGCAGTCATTGAAATATTTCTGATAATTCAGAATGCAATATATCCCACTAATTTAGAAATATGGAGCACACTAGTGTGTTTTACATAGATATTGATCTTTACCTATTTTCATTTCATTTTTACCCATGTATTTGGATAGTGCTCTCTCTCTATCTTCCCTATCTCCCTCTGTCCTCTGTGTGCATGTGTGTGTTCTCTGCCCTCCTTTGAGCTTGTTTAATTCCATTAAATTTCACAGAGACTACTTTGTGTTTATGTCTCTATAAACTGCCACCAGTTACATGTTTATGGGTAATTTTTGACCCTATATCTCCAATTATTCCCTATCACCAAAACTGCTCCAATTCAAGATTTAAAAAGAAAACCAAAGCATAACAAGCTCCTAAGGTGTGTGAGCACCTTTAAAGAAATTCTTGTTTTTTTAAATTTTATTTTTTGGGGGAGTTGTGTGTAAGAGGAACACTTAATCATTGTGTGGTTTTCAGATATTCACTGCAGTGCTCATGTATTGCATATGCAGATTAAGAGCCAGATTAATTCTTTGTTCCTTCCATATTATTAACACAGGTAATGCACATTTATTAATGTTAGAACCAACTGAAATAATTTAGGTAAATTAATGTTCTAAATGAATGCAATTTTAGAGCTCAGTGAGTGTTTTATAGGCTTATTATTCTTATCCTTCATGAGCTGTTATAGTCAGCAGTTTGGATTTATATGGAAAGGTAAGAATAATTACTCTGTCTTGTCTACAAGATCATCTGGTTATATGATACTTTTTCTGCAGTAAAGAGGTATCATTGTACCTTTGGATGCTATAATGTTTTAAGAGGTGTTAAGTTAAAATATCAGAGGGTAATGGAAGAATTTTGATGACTAAAACTACTAAAACAAGCTAAGTAAAGGAGTGCAGATACAACCCCTTCTTTCTTTCTTTATTTCCCCTACACACACACACACACACACACACACACACACACATAAACAATGCACATAAATGTAAACTATGCTGTAATATGTCATAAGTATAATACAAACCAGAGAGAAAGAATTTTATATCATGGAACTTATTTTCTAGGGAAAGATACAGTATTAGCAGGAGGGTTATCCTAAAGTACAAGACAAGCCTACCCAAGTTAGAGTAGGTGAGAAGATGAAACATTGTAAAATTATAATGTGATATTATGATGAGCAGCTGTCTACTAATTGTTTGAATTTTTCCTTAGAAAAATTTGGTATGAGGTCATAATGTCAGAGTTTATGGGAAGGGTTCAGGCAACATGGCTTAAAGAGGGAAAAGAAACTTGAAATTGCATAGTAAGAGACAAGATAACTATATTTGAGTGGGTAGTGCTAATGGTGTACATTGGTTAAATGTAAGGGTATCAAGGTGAAATCAGTCTGTCTGCTTTTGCAATCTTCTCCAGAAAAGTTAAGAGTCTTTTTAGACAATAATGGGAGAGGCAAATGATTCAGATTCAACATATGATGCTGGTTCAACTGTCAGTCAGTATGTAGAAGAATGGACATCGACCTATTCTTTTCTCCTTGTACAAACCTCAACTCCAAGTGGATCAAAGACCCCACACACAAAACGAGATACACTGAATATAATAGAAGAGAAAGTGAGGAAGAGCCTTGAAGACATGGGCACGGGAAAAATTTCCTGAACAGAACACCAATAGCTTATGCTCTAAGATCAACAATAGGCAAATGGTACCTCATAACATTGCAAAGCTTCTGTAAGGCAAACGTCACTATGAATAGGACAAAACAGCAAACAATCGATTGGGAAAAGGTCTTCACCAACCCTACATCTGATAGAGGGCTAATATCCAATATATACAAAAAACTCAAGAAGTTAGACATCAGAGAACAAAATAACCCTAATAAATATTGGGGTACAGAGCTAAACAGAATTCTCAACTGAGGACTATCAAATGGCTGAGAAGCAACTAAAGAAATGTTTACCATCCTTGTTCATCAGGGAAATATAAATCAAAACAACCCTGAGATTCTACCACACAACAGTCAGAATGTCTAAGCTCAAAATCTCAGGTGACAGCAGATGCTGGGGAGGATGTGGAAAAAAAGGAATACTCCATTGTTGGGGGAATTGCAAGCTGGTACAATAACTCTGGAAATAATTCTGGCAGTTCCTCAGAAAATTGGACATAGTAACCTGAGGACCCAGCTATACCACTCTTTGGCATGAGCCCAAAAGTTGTTCCAGCACATAACAAGGACACATGTTCCACTATGTTCATAGAAATCTTACTTATAAAATCCAAAAGCTGGAAAGAACCCAGATGTCCTCCAATAGAGGAATGGATACACAAAATATGGTACATTTACACAATGGAGTACTACTCAGCTATCAAAAACAATGAATTCATGAAATTATTAGGTGAATTGATAGAACTAGAAAATATCATCCTCTAGTAACTCAATTATGAAAAACCAAACATGGTATGCATGTACTGACAAGTGGATATTAGCCCCAAAGCCCAGAATACCCAAAACACAATCCACACCAAATGAAGTTCAAGAAGAAGGAAGACCAAAATATGGTTGCTTTGGTTCTTCTAACAGGGGGAACAAAATACTCACAGGAGGAAATATGGAGACAAAGCATGGAGTAGAGACTGAAGGAAAAGCTATATAGAGACTGTCCCACCTGGGGATCCATCCCATATATAGTCACCAAACCCAGAAACTATTGTGGATGCCAAGAAGTGCATGCTGACAGGAACATGATATAGCTGTCTCCTGAGAGACTCTGCAAGAGCCTGACAAATACAGAGGCAGATGCTCACAGCCAACCATTGGATTTTGCATGGGGTCCCTAATGGAGGAGTTAGAGAAAGGACTGAAGAAGCTGAAGGGATTTGAAACCCCATAGGAAGAACAACTATACCAACCAGCCAGACCATCCAGAGCTCACAGGGACTGAAACACCAGCCAAAGAGTACAAATGTAGGGACCCATGGCTCCAGCTACATATGTAGCAGAGGATGGCCTTGTTGGGCATCAAAGGGAGGAGAAGCCCTTGGTCCTATGAAGGCTTGATGCCTCAGTGTAGGGTAATGGCAGGGAGGCAGGAGTGGGTGGATAGGTGGGTGGGGGAACACCCTCATATAAGCAAGGGGATGGGGAATGGGGGATGGGATAGTGGATTTCCAGGGGAGGACCAAAAAAGGGGATAACATTTGAAATGTAAGTAAAGAAAATATACAATAAAAAAGAAAAAAAAAAGTGTGTAGGAGCTTTTAATAGAAATTGAGTGAGAAGGAGCAAAGCGGAAAGATGGGGTTTTAGAATGGAGCCCATTTAAAAACAAGGTCAAAAGAATTGAGCTTGTCATCTTCACTCATGCTAAGCAAGCTGTCTACCACTGAGCTATACAACCAATCCCAGTTTAGTTGTTTGCTTATAGAAGAAAAGTTGATTTTTTTTAAACTATTTTTTTATTCAATATATTTTTTTATTTACATTTCAAATGATTTCCCCTTTCCTGGCTCTCCGCTCCCCGAAAGTCTCATAAGCCCTCTTCCCTCCCCCTGTTCTCCCATCCACCCCTTCCCTCTTCCCTATTCTGGTATTGCCCTATACTGCTACACTGGGTCTTTCCAGAACTCCTCTGTTCTTCTTGTACCTCATTTGATGTGTGGATTATGTTTTGGGTATTCGAGTTTTCTAGGTTAATATCCACTTATTAGTGAGTGAGTGCATACCATGATTGATCTTTTAAGACTGGGTTACCTCACTTAGTATGATGATCACCAGCTCCATCCATTTGTCTAAGAATTTCATCAATTCATTGTTTCTAATGGCTGAATAGTACTCCATTATGTATATATACCACATTTTTGTATCCATTCCTCCATTGAGGGAACATGGAAACTAATAGAAAAGAAATTGGGGAAAACCTTGAGGACATGGGCTCAGGAGAAGAGTTGCTGATCAGAACACCAATAGCTTATGCTCTAAGATCAAGAAGTGACAAATGGGACCTCATAAAATTACAGCTTCTGTAAGGCAAAGGACACCATCAAAAGGACAAATCAGCAACCAACAAATTGGGAAAAGATCTTCACCAACCCTCCATCTGACAGAGGGCTAATATCCAATATATACAAAGAACTCAAGAAGGTAGACCCCAGGGAACCAAATAACGCTATTGAAAAATGGGGTATATTTTCTGATTCAGGATCCAGAACAGCCTGGGCTACAACACCACATCTCCAGGTCCTGCAGGAGGCAGGAGGGGCATCCAGGAGACCGGCTGGGAGGAGTCAGTGTGCTCTGGTGAGTCCAGCAGGCCCTGGCAGGAGCCTTCAGGTGTCTGCTTCAGAATCTGAACATCCTGGGCCACAGCACCCTGTCTCCAGGCAGTGCAAGAGGTCAGCTGTGCACCAGAGGCCACCTGGGAAGAGGCAGCTTGCACTGGTGAGTCCAGCATTGACAAGACCAACTAACACCAGTGAGAACTAGATGGCAAAAGGCAAACGCAGGAACGTCACTAACAAAAATCAAGGCAATATGGCAGCATCTGAACCCAATTCTCCTTTAACAGCATGTCCTGGATACCCCATCACACCAGTAAAACAAGATTTGGATTTAAAATCACTGGTCATGATGCTGGTACAGGAACACATGAAGGACAAACTAAAGGAATTCAGGAGAAAATGGATGTAAAAGTTAGAAGCCATTGCAAGGGAAACACAAAAATCATTGAAAGAAATTCAGGAGAATACAAAAGCCAATAAGGAGGAAATGCAAAAATCCCTTAAAGAAATACAGGAGAACTTTGGTCTACAGGCTGAGGTCATGAAAGAGGAAACATAAAATCTCTTAAAGAATTACAGGAAAGCACAAACAAGCAAGTGAAGGAGCTGAGCAAAACCATCCAGGATATAAAATGAGAATTAGAAACAGCTAAGAAAACTCAAAGGGAGACAACTTTGGAGGTAGAAAACCTTGGGAAGAAATCAGGGGACATAGATGCAAATATCAACAACAGAATACAAGAGATAGAAGAAAGAATCTCAGATGCAGAAGATACAATAGAAACCATGGACTCAACAGTTAAACAAAATGCAAAATGCAAAAAGCTTGTAACCCAAAATATCCAGGAAATACAGGACACAATGAGAAAACCAAACCTAAAGATTATAGCCATAGATGAGAGTGAAGATTTACAATTTAAAGGGCCAGCAAATATCTTCAATAAAATTATGGAAGAAAACTTCCCTAACCTAAAGAGAGAGATGCCTATGAATATACAAGAAGCCTACAGAACTCCAAACAGACTGGACCAGAACAGAAATACCTCCCGTCACATAATAATCAAAACACCAAATGTACTAAACAAAGAAAGAATATTAAAGGCAGTAAGAGAAAAAGGCCAAGTAACATATAAAGGAAGACCTATCAGAATCACAGCAGATTTTTCACCTGAACTATGAATGCTGGAAGATCCCGGGCAGATCTCATGCAGACTCTAAGAGAACACAAATGTCAGCCAAAACTACTATACCCAGCAAAACTCTCAATCACCATAGATGGAGAAACTAAGATATTCCATGACAAAACCAAGTTTACCCAATATCTATCCACAAACCCAGCCCTACAAAGGATAATAGGAGGAAAACAGCAATACAAGGAGGGAAACTTCACCCTGGAAAAGAAAGATAGTAACCCAAAAGAAGTTAACCAATCAAATTTAAAAAATAACATCAAAAATGGCAGGAAGTAATAATTACTATTCCTTAATATCTCTCAACATCAATGGACTCAATGCCCCAATAAAAAGACATAGACTAACCGACTGGATACATAAACAGGACCCTACATTTTGCTGCATACAGGAAACACACCTCAGGGTCAAAGACAAACACTACCTTAGAATAAAAGGCTGGAAGACAAATTTACAAGCAAATGGTCTCAGGAAACAAGCTGGAGTAGCCATTCTAATATCAGATAAAATTGACTTTCAACCCAAAGTCATCAAAAGAGACTCTGAGGGACACTTCTTTCTGGTCAAAGAAAAAATACAACAAGAAGAATTCTCAATCCTGAACATCTATGCTCCAAATGCAAGGGCACCCTCATTCATAAAAGAAACTTTATTAAAGCTCAAAGCACACATTGCACCTAACACAATAATTGTGGGTGACTTCTACACTGCACTTTCCTCAAAGGACCGATCAGGAAAACAGAAACTGAACAGGGGCACAGTGAAACTAATTCAAGCGTTAACAGATATATATATAGAACATTCTATCCTAAAGCAAAAGAATATACCTTTTTCTCAGAACCTCTTGGTACCTTCTCCAAAATCGACCATATAATTGGTCACAAGACAGACCTCAACAAATATAAGAAGATAGAAATAATCCCATGCCTCCTATCAGATCACTATGGAAGAAAAGTGGTCTTCAATAGCAACAAAAACAACAGAAAACCCACATACACGTGGAAACTGAACAATATTCTACTCAATGATAACTTGGTCAAGGAAGAAATAAAGAAAGAAATCAAAGACTTTTTAGAACACAATGAAAATGAAAACATAACATACCCAAATCTATGGGACACAATGAAAGCAGTGCTAAGAGGAAAACTCATAGCCCTGAGTGCCTCCAAAAAGAAAATGGAGAGAGCATACATTACCAGCTTAATGACACACCTGAAAGCCCTGTAACAAAAAGAAGCTATTTCACCCAGGAGGAGTAGAAGGCAGGAAATCATCAAACTCAGGGCCGAAATCAATCAAGTAGAAACAAAGAGAACCATACAAAGAATCAACAAAACCAGGAGCTGGTTCTTTGAGAAAAATCAACAAGATAGATAAACCCTTAGCCAGATTAACCAAAGGGCACAGAG
The DNA here is from genome assembly GCF_947179515.1 of Apodemus sylvaticus. Taxonomy (NCBI): domain Eukaryota; kingdom Metazoa; phylum Chordata; class Mammalia; order Rodentia; family Muridae; genus Apodemus; species Apodemus sylvaticus. The sequence goes on from NC_067495.1 coordinate 35,436,705, forward strand.
ACAGTATCCAGATTAACTAACTTAGAAATGAAAAGGGAGATATAACAACAGAAACTGAGGAAATTCAAAAAATCATTAGATCCTACTACAAAATCCTATACTCAACACAACTGGAGAATCTGGAGGAAATGGACACTTTCCTAGACAGATATCTGACACCAAAACTAAATCAGGATCAAATAGATCAACTAAACAGTCCCATAACACCTGAAGAAATAAAAGGGTTCATAGAAAGTCTCCCAACCAAAAAAATCACGGGACCAGATGGCTTCAGTGCAGAATTCTATCAGACCTTCATAGAAGACCTAATACCAATACTGTTCAAACTATTCCACAAAATAGAAACAGAAGGAACTCTACCCAACTCGTTCTATGAAGCCACAATTACGCTGATACCAAAACCACACGAAGATGCAACAAAGAAAGACAAATTCGGGCCAATTTTTCTTATGAATATTGACACAAAAATACTTAATAAAATTCTTGCCAACGGAATCCAAGAACACATCAAAACGATCATCCACCATGATCAAGTAGGCTTCATCCCAGGGATGCAGGGATGGTTCAATATAAGGAAATCCATCAATGCTATCCACTACATAAACAAACTCAAAGAAAAACACCATATGATCATCTCATTAGATGCAGAAAAAGCATGTGACAAAATCCAGCATCCTTTCATGCTAAAAGTCTTGGAAAGAACAGGAATTCAAGACCCATACCTAAACATCATTAAAGCAATATACAGCAAACTGGTAGCCAAAATCAAACTAAATGGAGAAAAACTTGAAGTAATCTCACTAAAATCAGGGACTAGACAAGGCTGTCCTCTCTCTCCATATCTTCTTCATATAGTACTTGAAATTCTAGCTAAAGCAATTAGACAACATAAGGAGGTCAAGGGGATACAAATTAGAAAGGAAGAAATCAAATTATCACTATTTGCAGATGACATGATAGTCTACTTAAGTGACCCGAATACCTCCACCAGAGAACTCCTACAGCTGATAAACAACTTCAGGAAAGTGGCTGGTTATAAAATCAACTCGAGCAAATCAGTTGCCTTCTTATAGTCAAAGGATAAGCAGGCTGAGAAAGAAGTTAGGGAAATGACACCCTTCAAAATAGCCACAAACAATATAAAGTATTTTGGTGTGACTCTAACCAAACAAGTGAAAGATCTATATGACAAGAACTTCAGGTCTCTGAAGAAGGAAATCAAAGAAGACCTCAGAAAATGGAAAAATCTGCCATGCTCATGGATCGGCAGGATTAATATAGTTAAAATGGCCATCTTGCCAAAAGCAATCTACAGATTCAATGCAATCCCCATCAAAATCCCAACTCAGTTCTTCACAGAGTTAGAAAAAGCAATTCTCAAATTCATCTGGAATAACAAAAAACCCAGGATAGCTAAAACTACTCTCAGCAACAAAAGAAATTCTGGGGGAATCAGTATCCCTGACTTCAAGCAATACTACAGAGCAATAGTGTTAAAAACTGCATGGTATTGGCACAGTGACAGACAAGTGGACCAATGGAATAGAATTGAAGATCCAGAAATGAATCCACACACCTATGGTCACTTGATCTTCGACAATGGAGCCGAAAACATCCAGTGGAAAAAAGATAACCTTTTCAACAAATGGTGCTGGTTCAATTGGATGTCAGCATGCAGAAGTATGCGAATTGATCCATTCTTATCTCCATGTACTAAACTTCACTCCAAGTGGATCAAGGACCTCCATGTAAAACCAGACACACTGAAACTAATAGAAAAGTAACTGGGGAAGACCCTTGAGGACATGGGCACAGGGGAAAAGTTCCTGAACAGATCACCAATAGCTTATGCTCTAAGATCAAGAATTGACAAATGGGACCTCATAAAATTACAAAGTTTCTGTAAGGCAATGAACACTGTTAAAAGGACAAAACAGCAACCATCGAATTGGGAAAGGATATTCACCAACTCTACATCTGATAGAGGGCTAATATATAATATATACAAAGAACTCAAGAAGTTGGACCCCAGGGAACCAAATAACCCTATTAAAAATGGGGTACAGATCTAAACAAAGAATTTTAACCCGAAGAAATTCGGATGGCTGAGAGGCACCTTAAGAAATGTTCAACATCATTAGTTCTTAGGTAAATGCAAATCAAAACAACCCTGAGATTTCACCTTACACCAGTCAGAATGGCTAAGGTCAAAAACTCAGGAGACAGCAGGTGTTGGCAAGGATGTGGAGAAAGAGGAACACTCCTCCACTGCTGGTGGGGCTGTAAGATGGTACAACCACTGTGGAAGTCAGTCTGGAGGTTCCTCAGAAAACTGGACATGAGACTTCCAGAGGACCCCGCTATACCTCTTCTGGGCATATACCCAAAGTATTCCCCGGCATGCAATAAAGACACATGCTCCATTATGTTCATAGCAGCCTTATTTATAATAGCCAGAAGCTGGAAAGAACCCAGATGCCCCTCAAAGGAGGAATGGATACAGAAAATGTGGTATATTTACACAATGGAATACTACTCAGCAATTAGAAACAATGAATTCACAAAATATTTAGGCAAATGGTTTGATCTGGAAAATATCATCCTAAGTGAGGTAACGCAGTCACAAAAGAATACACATGGAATGCAATCTCTGATAAGTGGATATTAATTAGCCAAGAAGCCCTGAATACCCAAGGCACAAATCGCATAACAAATGACTCCCATGAAGAAGTATGGAGAGGGTCCTGATCCTGGAAAGTATTGATCTAGCATTGGAAGGGAATATAAGGACAGAGAAGAAAAGGAGAGAGGTGATAGGAGAATGGATGGAGAGAAGAAGGTTTATGGGACATATGGGGAGGGGGGATCTTGGAAAGGGGAAATCATTTGGAATGTAAACAAAGAATATAGAATATAAAAATATTAATAAAAAAAGAAAAAAAAAAGAAAAAAATGGGGTATAGAGCTAAACAAAGAATTTTCACCTGAAGAACTTCAGATGGCAGAGAAGCATCTTAAAAAATGTTCAACATCATTAATCATTAGGGAAATGCAAATCAAAACAACCCTGAGATTTCACCTCACACCAGTCAGAATGGCCATGATCAAAAACTCAGGAGAAAACAGGTGTTTTTCCGAGGATGTGGTGAAAGAGGAACACTCCTCCACTGCTGGTGGGGCTGTAAGATGGTACTACTACTCTGGAAATCAGTCTGGTGGTTCCTCAGAAAACTAGGCTCATCACTTCTCCTGGGCATATACCCAGAGGATTCTCCAGCGTGTAATAAGGATACATGCTCCACTAGAAAAGTTGCTTTTCAAATACATTTGCATGAGTACCATTCATAACTGCTCAAGTATACTTGATGACTAAGATTAGGCACTTTTAACCTTGTAGAAACTATACTAAATAATGCTCTCTGACCCACCAAATACTTTTAAAGAACAGTGCTTCCTTATCTTCCAAGTAGAACCTGCCTGATACAATGCAGCAGTTTACACACTGAGTAGCAATTGTCTTTAGGGAACTGTTACTTTGAAGGTTATTGTGGCAAATCAGTGAATAAAGTGGGGTTTCTATATATAGATACACTTCTATAATATTAATCACAACAGCTCTATAACTGCTTTATTGTTCATATTATATTTTAGAAAAGGTTTACTTAATTGAAAGATAAGCTTTGTACTTTAACAATGGAGTGGTGAATCTCTGAACAGTTTCCTGTCCATGGTATGAGTTCTGGATATTTTTATTTAACCTGGAGCTAAACTGTGGATAATAATTTTTGCTCAGAATTTAGGAACAGCGTATTCAGGTCTAACATAGAAATAAACACACACACACACACACACACACACACACACACACACACACACAATCATAATTATTATTCAAGAGGCATTGTTTTAATCAGTGGTCCCTTAGAAAACTGAATATACTGAAGGCAGTAATAGGCAATAATGATTCAAAACATTTGGTCTGTCCTTTGCAATATTATTTGTTGGATATAGGGTATAAATAATTCCCAAATCAAATTTCTCCTTTAAAAGTCATTTCAATAGAGTATTTTTCATTATTGTGTTCTGCATTTTATCCAATATTCACATAGGGAACCATGAAAACAAAGACATTTTGTACCCTTTCTTCATCCATTAATGGAAGCATGATCTATTATATTGGTCTTTATTTCTAACATAAAACTCAGATTACAGATTTTTTTCAGTACCAAGAAATGGTCAACCTTTTATGAAGAAAGGGTATTTTGGTTATGTTTTTAACTCTATTGTGGTTGGGTTTTTGCTTTAACTTCCCACAAATTTATTATAAAATGTGATGTATACTCATGGTCTCAATATTTCAAATCTTTCCTTCAATCATTCTTTCATTCTCTCCCTCTCTTTCTCTTTCCTCCCCAATATGCACTTATAATTTTAAATCCTACTTCATAAACATTAGTATAAATGGATTTCTTACTTTCAGTCTTCCAACATTATTTTTGAAAAGAAAATCTAATCCACATATTTTATCCACTTAACCTATTAACCATTATACTTTTACATATGCATAGAAATATAAGTCAAAATATTTATAACATATTCATAATTGTTTAAGAGGTTACAAGAAGCTTTCTCTTTTTTGCAATTGGTATCCACTAGCAAAGGGAAAATCAGTTTTTCTGCCAATCGTTGTCACTGAGTATATCAACTACATTCCAGAACTGGCCACATGCCCAGGCTTACTTTATCGACACAATATAAAAACATGTTCGTTTTGTTTTATTTATTTATTTATTTATTTATTGGAATTTTATTTGTTTGATTTTAATATTTGCTTGTTTTGGACGACAGAGAGGAGAATGAACATATGAAGTTGAGTGGCAAGGGAGGTAGAAGAAGTTGTGGATGGGGGAGAATGATCAAAATATATTTTATGAAATCAAAAATTTAATTACAAAAACCAATAACAGCCCCACTTCAAAACATATAGCCACAAGAAATCTATTATAGTCACTTCCATATTTTGGAGATGACATAGAGGCTCAAATCATACTGTGCATTGCTCATCCATGGTCAGATAAATAGTTAGATTATTTTGACCTTCAAATCTTTAAATACCACCTACAGAGTCATTATCTTTGATAAAAGAATTAAACATGTCAAATTATAATGATTGGGATCTTGCTTAAATCCTCAGAACAGTACTGATCATGATACTATAATCATCATATTTGTTTACTCCTTATATTCATGAACACCAAGAGACAGAAAGTCTCTAATGTTTATGATAATACATCTAGCACCTAACATGATGGCCTCCTTGACACAGTGGACTATCAATGTGTGAAATGGGGTATGTTTTCTAGAGAAATATAGGCTAAGTCAAGTTAAGGGTGTAGATGAACTGCATTTCCCCTACCATCAGACTGAAAAAAGAAGGAAGTAGCTCAAGAAAATGCAAAGATAAACCATTATGTGTTTTGATATATGCTGTAAACCTTTTTCAAAAATTTTAAATTAGAACAAGAAAGTTTCTGTCTAAAATTGCGCAGCTAGAAGCTATTTCTTGTGTTAAAATACTAACACTTATTCTTATGTCCACAGTCCTTCTGGTGATTAAACAGAATTATAGAAGGTGAAAATAAACCTGTCATAATAATGAATATTTTAGTCAACATTATATTGAAATTAGACACTATTCCTAACCATGTTTTCACTTAGCAATTTGCATATGCAACCAGAAGTCATTTTGTTAAATACAATCTCATACACTCAGAGTGTTGAAATTCTTAGGATTACATATACAACATAAATTCCAGCATTTTTCTGTGTGCTGAGAAATAAAAAGGAAGCATATATACTTAAAACAAAAGTCCCCCAGTGTTTATAAAATTATTAAGAAATATGTAAGTGAACATGTCCTCTCCTTTTTTACCTGATTTAATAGCTCATACACATCTGATTCAGTAAAATATTATTTTCTACAAAAAGAAATAGTAACTATATTTGACTTATTAATTTTAGAGACAGCACATTTGTTTGATATAGTTTCCAGAAACTATAAACTGCTTCTGTAGTCATGGGAGAGAAACACCTAGCAATAACTTTTCTCCAAGAACTCATTTTTTATGAAGGCTTGAAAAAGAAAACAGCAAGCACTGTGACGAAGCAGATACCAAATGGAAAAACAGTGTTTCAAAGTACACAATAGCTTTTCTTTCAAAGTACACAATAGTTTTTGTTGCTGTTTGTAAATGTCCTCAAGTCACATTTTGGAAGTATGAGTTAATGCATTTATGGATAAAATGGTTATGAAATGTATAAAAATATTTTGTATAAATATTTTTGGCAAATGGTAAAATAATTTCTCTTAATGAAGTAGTAAATGTAAGTTTACAGTGTCAAATACTACTTTTAATATTTTTATTTTCTATATTCTTTGTTTACATTCCAAATGATTTCCCCTTTCCCGGATCTCCCTCCCCATATGTCCCATAAACCTTCTTCTCTCCATCCCTTCTCCAATCACCTCCCTCCTTTTTCTCTGTCCTATACTCTTAATAATAGAAATAAACATTTCTTATACTTTAAAAGGTATGTGACCCCAGAAAACATTAAGTATATTCATAAACATTAAAAATCTATTGCCTATAATTTTTATAGGTATTAATGATGATTACCAGTTTTTGGTTTGTTTTAAGACCGTGTATAAAGTAGAGGGATGGGGTCTCCCTCCCACAAAACTCCGACGTAGAATTGTTTCTGTCTAAAGGAACTTCAGGGACAAAAATGGAGAAGAGCCTGAGAGAAAGGAGGTCCAGTGACAGGCCTAAATTGGGATCCAGCTCAAGGGAAGGCTTCAAGGCCTGACACTGTTACTGGTGCTATGATGAGCTTAGAGACAGGCACCTAGCATGGCTGTCCCCTGAGAGGCCCAACAAGCCGCTGACTGAGACAGATGCAGATACTTACACTCAACCAATGGACAGAATCCAGGGCACCCCTGTGGTTGAATTGGAAAAGCTGGAAGAATCTGAGGAGGAGGGTAGCCTCATGGGAAGATCAGCCAGTCTCAACTGACCTGGAATCCTGGGATCTCTCAGAAATGGAGCCACCAACAAGACAGTACAAACCAGCTGATATGAGGCAGAGGACTGTCTTGTCTGGCTTCAGTGAGAGAAAACACACCTAAACTTTGAGAGACTTGAAGCCCCAGGGAGTGGGGAGGTCTGATGAGGAGGAGTGGAGATTTGGAGATTTGGCAGAAGGGGTGTGGAATAAGTACGCAATGGGGAATAATCGGGTTGGACTAGGAGGGGCATGAAGCCTGGACTTTAGAAAATGATTAAAGAATAAATAAAAGCAGTTGGAAAATGAAGCTAAATAAAAAGCATCTTTTATAAAAATTACTATATGGTACTATCCTACTGTACTCATAGGTCAGTGCATTGCTCAGTCATCATCAGAGAAGCTTTCTGCTGCAGCAGAGAGGAACAAATGCAGAAATCCAAAGCCAGACATGAGAGAGAGAGAGAGAGAGAGAGAGAGAGAGAGAGAGAGAGAGAGAGAGAGAGAGAGAGAGAGAGAGAGGCAGAGACAGAGAAACAGAGAGAGATAAAGGGAGAGAGGGGGGGGAGAGACAGAGACAGAGATACAGCGAGATACAGAGAGAGATAAAGGGAGAGAGAGAGAGAGAGAGAGAGAGAGAGAGAGAGAGAGAGAGAGAGAGAGAGAGAGAGAGACTTTTAACTCACAGCTCTGCATAGGATATCTCCATCAAATCCTTCACCTCTGAGCTCAAGAGAATTTAGAGTGAAAGATTGTTAAGAGTCAGAGGGAATAGAGATATCAAGAAAATGAAGCCCTCTAAATCAATATGGTCCAAAGTTCAAATGAACTCACAGACTGTGGGCACATATACAAGGTTGTATATCAGGTTCTCTGTGTCTGTTATGCTTTCCAGTTTAGTATTTTTATGGGATTCCTAAGTGTGCGAATGACAGACCCTGTAATTCTTGTGCCTTTTCTTGTGTTCTTCCCTTCTGTTGGTTTATATCATCTAAGTTTGATGTGCTAAGTTTTGTTTTATCTTATTATATATTATTTTATTATTATTTCTTAAAAGCCGGTTTGTTTTCTAGGAGAGACAGCCAGCCAGTAGATCCAGATTAGAGGAGAGGTAGGGAGAAACTGGGAGGAATAGTGGGAGGAGGAAAAAATAATTCAGATATATTGTGCTTTAAAATCACTAATTAATATAAATAAGTAAATAATTATAATGATTAATTATTTTAACTAAAATAAATTAATGAAAATTAAAAATTAAAATTTTAAAGTATCTTTAAAAACATTCCTTACCAGCTTTTGGTTTTATAAAGCAACACAAAATGTTGAACAAGACTTCTATTAACATAATTTTAGAAAAGTAATGGAATTAAATCATAAATATACATTTTAGTGTAACAAACAAGCCTAATCCTCTCTTTTCAAGTTAGTTGAGAGTTTATACAAATACTATCTTTTTGTATATTTATTATTGAAAATAGATTTTCTTCGGTACAGTATATTCTGATTATGGCTTCTCCTATTTCAACTCCTATTTCAACTCCTCCCAAATCTTTCCTACCTCTTTACCCATCTAAATTTATGCCCTTTCTTTTTCTCTATCATTTGTAAACAAACAAGCAAGTAAAAACAATAATAAACTAAAATAAGATATAAAACAAAAACAAAGCAGAGTAGGACAAAAGAAAGAAAGAAACAAGCAAAAGAGCCAAAGGAAGAGCAGAAGAAACATGTACATGCATAGAAGTTTCATAAAAACACAAAAATGAAACCCAAACTATATCTACAAACATCCCATAATGTTAAAGACAATTTCCTGGCAGAGCATTATGAGATGAAGACCTCTGGAAATGTCATTGAGCTCATTTTGTGTTGGCCATGTACTGCTGGGAAAGAGGCCTGTCCTGAAGTGTGGTTTGTATTCTCAGAGAGACTCTTTTGGAGAAAACTTAAATTTTCATTTTCCAAGCAGTTATCCATTGGTGAAAGCTTCTGGATTAGGGATAGGGACTTGTATTCATTTCCCTCACAGTACTAGGATTCCATCTGGCTTAGACCTGTGCAAACCAATTCTGTGATTTCATATGCATATGTGCATCATCCATGTTGTGTCTGGAGACCTTGTTTCCTTGGTGACCTCCCTCCCTCTGTGTTGTTATGATCTTTTTTAAAAAAAAATATTTATTTATTTATTATAATTAAGTATACTGTAGCTGTCTTCAGATACACCAGAAGAGGGCATCAGATTTCATTACGGATGGTTGTGAGCCACCATGTGGTTGCTAGGATTTGAACTCAGGACCTCTGGAAGAGTAGTCAGTGCTTTTTAACCACTGAGCCATCTCTCCAGCCCCAGGTTGTTATGATCTTTTGGCCTTATTCCACAGAGTTTTGTGAGCATTTGAGGGGTAGAGATTTGCTGTAGGCATCCTATATAGAACTGAGTGTTCCATGATTTCCCCAATCCCCTGTGAATTGTCCAGATGTGTATCTCTCTATTTGTTCCCTTCCTATAAAGTTTCTCTGATAGAAGCTGAAGAAGATATTGATCAATGGCTATAAGAGAATGTTATCAGAAATCACTTTGTTGCTACATTCTTTTAGTAAAACAATAGTATTTAATTTTCTCCTAGATCTGGCCTACCTAGTCTCAGGTTTATGACCATTCAAGAAAATACAAATAGCTTTAATAATAAGTTACCAGAAGTGTGACATACGCATACATTCAACTAAAACACTGCAGGAATCACCACATGTAATGGCCAAAAGAAGCTAAATTGAAGACAGTATATTTGGTTTTTTTTTTTTTTTTTTTTTTTTTTTTTATGAACACAGAGGGCCAAATAAATTGCAACTCTAAGAATCCAAATGCATTGGAAAGAAAGGAAGACATTTTTTTAATGGATATCTTTTTATTTACATGTCAAATGTTATCCCCTTTCCCAATTTCCCCCCTTCGATAAACCCTCTATCCTATCCCATGTACCCCTGCTTCTACGACAGTGAAAAATACAGAGATAGATGCTCTCAGCCAACCATTGGACTGAGCACAAGGTCCCCAATGGAGGAGCTAGAGAAAGGACCAAAGGAGCTTAAGGAGCTTGCAGCCCCATAGAAGAACAACAACCAACCAGTACCCCTAGAGCTCCCAGGAGACAGCTTTTTCAGGTTCCTTTCAGCAAGCATTTCTTGGCATCTACAATAGTGGTATGGTGACTGTATATGGGATGAATCCCCAGGTGTGAAAGTCTCTGGATGTCTCTGATCTACACTTTGTCCCCATATTTGCTCCCATGAGTATTTTGTTCCAATTTCTACAGAGGACCAAAGCACCCATACTTTGGTCTTCCCTCTGTTGAGCTTCATGTGGTCTGTGAATTGCATCATGGTTATTCCGAGCTTTTGGTCTAATATGTGTCCTTTTGTGATTTGGGTTACTTCACTCAGGATGATATTTTCTAGATCCATTCATTTGCCTAAGAATTTCATGTATTCATAGTTTTTTTCTTTTTTCTTAGATATTTGCTTTATTTACATTTCAAATGGAATCCTGTTTCCTCTTTTCCCCTCCAAAACCCCCTATCCCATCCCCCCTCTCCATTTTCTTACTATCTCCCCCCCTTTCCTGACCTGGAATTCCCTAACACTGGGGAATAGAGCCTCTCTGCTCATTGATGTCTGAAAAGGACATCCTCTGCTACATATGTAGCTGGAACCATGAGTCCCTCCATGTGTACTCTTTAGTTGGTCATTTAGTCCCTGGGAGCTCTAGGAATGATGGTTCATATTGTTGTTCTTCCTATGGGATTGAAATACTCTTCAGCTCCTTGGGTCCTTCCTCTAGATCCTCCATTGGGGACCCTATGCTCAGTCTATTGGTTGGCTATGAGCCATGGGTATTTTGATCTACCTTCTAAGAAGGGTCAAAGTATCCATACTTTAGTCTTCTTTATTCTTGAGTTCCATGTGGTCTGTGAGTTGTATCTTGGGTATTGTGAGATTTTGGGGTAATGTCTTCTTATCAGTGAGTGCATACCATGTGTGTTCTTTTGGATTGGGTTACCTCACACAGGATGATATTTTTTAGCTCCATCTGTTTGCCTAAGAATTTCATTAATTCATTGTTTTTAATAGCTGAGTAGTATTCCATTGAGTAAATGTACCACATTTTCTGTATCCATTCCTCTGTTGAGGGAGATCTGGGTTCTTTCCAGCTTCTGGCTATTATAAATAAGGCTGCTATGAAGATAGTGGAGTATGTGCTTTTATTATATGTTGCAACATCTTCTGGGTATAAGTCCAGGAGTGGTATAGCTGGGTCCTGATTTTCTGAGGAACTGCCAAACTGATTTCCAGAGTGCTTGTGCCAGTTTGTAATCCCACCAGCAATGGAAGAATGTTCCTCTTCCTCCACATCCTCTTCAGCATCTGTTATCCCCTTAGTTTTTTACCTTATCCACTCTACTGGTGTGAGGTAGAAACTCAGGGTTGTTTTGATTTTCATTTCCCTCATGATTAAGGATGTTATACAATTCTTAAGGTGTTTCTCAACCATCAGGTATTCCTCAGTTGAGAATTTTTTACTTAGCTCTGTACCCCATTTTAATAGGGTTATTTGATTCTCTGGAGTCTAGCTTCTTGAGTTCTTTGTATATATTGTATATTAGCTCTCTATCAGATGTAGAACTGGTAAAGATCTTTTCCCAAACTAGTGGTTGCCATTTTGTCCTACTAATGGTGTCCTTTGCCTTATAGAAGCTTTGTAATTTTATGAGGTCCCATTTGTTTATTCTTGATCTTAGAACAGAAACTATTTGTGTTCTGTTCAGAAACTTTTCCTCTGTGCCCATGTCTTTGAGGTTCTTACCCACTTCCTCTTCTATTAGTTACAGTGAATCTGGATTTATGTGGAGGTCCTTGATCCACTAGGAATTGAGCTTTGTACTGGGAGATAAGAATAGATCAATTTGCATCCTTCTACATGTTGGCCACTAGTTGACCCAGCATAATTCATTGAAAATGCTGTCTTTTTTTCACTGGATGGTTTTAGCTCCTTTGTCAAAGATAAAGTGACCATAGGTATTTGGGTTCATTTCTGGATTTTCAATTTTATTCCATTGATCTACATGCCTGCCATTGTACCAATACCATGCAGTCTATTGCTCTGCAGTATAACCTTGAGATCAGGGACGGTGATTCCCTCAGAGGTTCTTTTATTGTTGAGAATAGTTTTTACTATCCTGGGTTTTTTGTTATTCCAGACAAATGTGGAAATTTCTCTTTCTTACTCTATGAAGAATTGAGTTGGAATTTTGATGGGGATTGCATTGAATCTGTATATTGCTTTTGGCAAGATGGCCAATTTTACTATATTAACACTGCCAATCCATGAGCATGGGAGATCTTTCCATCTTCTGCAATCATCTTCAATTTCTTTCTTCAGAGACTTGAAATTTTTGTCATTTAGCTCTTTCACTTGCCTGATTAGAGTCATACAAAGGTATTTTATATTGTTTGTGACTATTCTTAATGGTGTCATTTCCTAATTTCTTTCTCAACCTGTTTATCCTTTGAATATAGGAACACTACTGATTTATTTAAATTTTATTATATTCAGCCACTTTGCTGAAGTTGTTTCTCAGGTTTAGGAGTTCTCTGGTGGAACTTTTGGGGTCACTTAAGTATACTATCATACAATCTGCAAATAGTGATACTTTGACTTCTTCCTTTCCACTTTGTATCCCTTTTGCTTCCTTTTGTTATTTAATTGCTCTGGCTAAGACTTCAAGTACTATGTTGAACAGGTAGGTAGAGTAGATGACAGCTTGTCTAGTTCCTGATTTCAGTGGGTTTGATTCAAGTTTTTCTCCATTTAGTTTGAGGTTGGCTACTGGTTTGCTGTATATTGCTTTTACTATGTTTAGGTATGGGCCTTGAATTCCTGTTCTTTCCAAGACTTTTATCATGAAGGGGTTTTGGATTTTGTCAAATGCTTTCTCAGCATCTAATGAAATGATCATGTGTTTTTTTTCTTTGAGTTTGTTTATGTAGTGGATTGCATTGATGGATTTCTGTATATTGAACTGTCCTTACATCCCTGGGATGAAGCCTACTTGATCATGGTGGATGATCTTTTTGATGTGTACTTGGATTTGGTTGGCAAGAATTGTATTGAGTATTTTTGCATTGATATTTATAAGGGAAATTGGTCTAAAGTTCTCTTTCTTTGTTGGATATTTGTGTGATTTAAGTATGAGAGCATTTGTGGGTTCATTGAATGAATTGGGTTGTGCTCCTTCTGTTTCCATTTTGTGGAATAGTTTGAATAGTATTGGTGTTAAGTCTTCTTTGAAGGTTTGACAGAACTCTGCATTAATTCTGCATTAATCCCATCTGGTCCTTTTTTTGGGGGGGGGGGGTTGTGAGACATTTTTTTCTGTTTTTTTCATGACAGAGTTTCTCCATATTGTCCTGGCTGTCCTGGAACTCACTCTCTAGACCAGGCTGGCCTCAAACTTAGAAATCCACCTGCCTCTGCCTCCCAAGTGCTGGGATTAAAGGCGTGCACCACTACTACTCAGCTTGGTTGTGAGACTATTAATGACTGCTTCTATTTCTTTAAGGATTATGGGACTGGGTAGATAATTTATCTGATCCTGTTTTAACTTTGGCACATGGTATATGTCTAGAAAATTGTTCATTTCATTTAGATTTTCCAATTTTGTTAAGTATAAGCTATTGTAGTAGGATCTGTTGATTTCTTTTGAATTTCCATGGTTTCTATTCTTATGTATCCCTTTTCATTTCTGAATTATTTTAATTTGGATAATGTCTCTGTGCTTTCTGATTAGTCTGGATAAGGGTTTATATCTTCTTATTTTCTCAAAGAACCAGACCCTGGTTTTCTTGGCTCCTTGTATAGTTTTTGTTTGTATTTGTTTGATTTCAGCCCTGAATTGATTATTTACTGTTGTCTACTCTTCTTGAGTATATTTGCTTCCTTTTTTCTAGAGCTTTAAGATGTGCTTTCAAGCTTCTAGGATATTCTTTCTCCAGTTTCTTTTCCAAGGCACTCAGAGCTGACTTTTCCTGTTTACCTGTGTTCTCCTGTATTTCTTTAAGGGAATTATTTATATACTTCTTAAAGTCCTCTATCCTCATTATGGGAAGTGATTTTAGATCAGAACCTTGCTTTTCCAGTGTGATGATATGTCTAGGACTTGATAGGTTTGGAGAAATGGGTTCTTATGATGCCAAGTAACCTTGATTTCTGTTGTTTATGTTCTTATGCTTGCCTCCTGCCATCTGATTTACTGTAGTGCTACCTGCCCTCACTATATTTGACTGAAGCCTTTCCGTCCTGCGATTCTGATTGTGTCAGAACTCCTCAGTCTGGTCCAGCTGTCTCTATGATCCTTGATTCTGTGATCCTGTGATCCTGTGATCCTGTGATCCTGTGATCCTGTGATCCTGTGATCCTGCAATCCTGGGTGTCAGAGCTCCTGGTATTCAAGCTGCCTCTGGAACTTGAGATCCTTGTGTGACCAAGTTCCTTATGTTTCTGGGATCCTTGGATCCTGGGAATGTTAGGGCACCTGGTAGTGGATCTTCCTTTGGATGTTGGGGGACTGAATGTAGAGTTTGTGCCCATGGTCTGCTCAGATCGGAAGGAAACACTGCCACTGGTTGTATGGAGTTCCTGCATGCCTGGGTCCTGCTGGTCCCAGTTACTCCTGATTTTGGTACAGATGTTGTGTCCTCTTCACCTATGATCCTATGATCCTGGGTGTGTTATCACCTGGTATTGGGGCTTCACTGGGTGTTCTGGCACTTGCTGCAGAGTTCACAACCAATGTCTGCTCAGGGCTCTGGCCCAGACTGGAAGGAAGAAAAACAGTATCTTTTGATTAGACATTAACAAATGGTTGAAACTAGATGTTGCTGCCCATATTTCAATAGGAAGCATAAAGAGAAAGATGTGAAATATCATTTTTCATCTTTTGTACTTAATATAATTTGAATAAATTTGAATAAAAGACAAACAAACAATTATTTAAGTAAGGGAGATATTTTCTTAGTGGCATAGAGTTCTTTTAAACTAATAGCTTTATGCCAAACTATTAATTCTGAATCAATTGTAAAGTAACTTGACACTGATATGCAATGGTATGTAGAACTAAGGGCTACTATCAACCACATATTTATTCTTCTGTAAAATTATCATATGCTTTACTTCAATGTATATTTTAAACTGGAGTTGCATTTATCATGCCTATGTCCTTCAGCATAAACAAAAGAAAAATCAACACTGTGGCATGTGATAATCGCATAATTTTTTATCAACTTAATCAGCCTTTTTTTTTTTCTCTTGGGCTTGCATCACCAGGAACAGGTTCCCTTTCTCATATCACATCTTGGTTTTCCTCTTGGTCTTGCATCATCACAGGCTTCTCTTCTTTCTCATACCTCTTTAATCACAAAAAAACCTTCCTTTGAAATGGTTAAGGAATTAAAATCAACACTCATTTTGGCACATCAGTTGAATTCAAGCTGAAACTCTTAATGATCATATGAGTTTATACTAATCACTAAACCTCATCTTTCATATCTGTACAGTTGAGATTATAGCAGTTAATACCACAAGGTTTTTTCATAGTTCAGAGCCTAGAAGAAATGAAGCAACATATATGATGCAAATACTCACTTCATAATTTTCTGTTCTTTGTGTATATCTTTATGATCATTACATGCATATCAAGGTATATTTCTATAATTCACATATTGTTATTAGTACATGGTTGAATAGTGACTGAAAATTTGTGTTTCGGGGAAGCATGACCTTCTTTAGAGACAGCCATTTTAAATATAATTAGTTAAAGTGAGATTATGCTAGATTATATTGAGCCCTAGACCCATTATAACTGTTATGATGAAGTGATATGAAGAAGGGATAGACACTGAGGCACTAAGCCAGGATGTAGAATGCTGTAAAAGTACAGAGACAAAGTATGATGATTCATAAACCAAGAAATAATGAGTTGCAGACAATTGTTAGAAACTAGATTACGCAGTACAGATTTCATTCTACTATCCTTTAAAAAAGAACATCATCATGATGGGGCTTTGACATCATATTAGTCTCTTGAGCCTCTGTAAATGTGAGAGAATAAATGTTCGTGATTTCAAGCAGCCCACTTTGTGATATTTTATTATACTAGTCTTTAATAACTTTATACTTTTTTTGCAGTTAATTAACATCTACTTTCCCAATTTTTACTCTTAATTTTTATGTGATCAAATAGTAACATCTATAGCATAAGAAGAAATGAGCAGAGTGGATGCAAAAAATGTGGTATATATACACAATGGAGTACTATTCAGCCATTAGAAACAATGAATTCATGAAATTCTTAGGCAAATGGATGGAGCTGGAGAACATCATACTAAGTGAGGTAACCCAGACTCAAAAGGTGAATCATGGTATGCACTCACTAATAAGTGGATATCAACCTAGAAAACTGGAATACCCAAAACATAATCCACACATCAAATGAGGTACAAGAAGAACGGAGGAGTGGCCCCTTGTTCTGGAAAGACTCAGTGAAGCAGTATAGAACAAAATCAGAACAGGGAAGTGGGAAGGGTTGTGTGGGAAAACAGGGGGAGGGAAGGGGACTGATGGGACTTTCGGGGAGTGGGGGGTCCAGAAAAGGGGAAATCATTTGAAATGTAAATAAAGAAGAAGAAATGAGCAAAATAATTCAAATTGTTGAGACTAGTAAGAATGTCTCTTTTTCTGGGAGTATGCAGAAATTATATGCAAGAAAGTGAAGGTCAGGGTAGAGACAGAAAATTTCTGCTAGGTACATGTTGAGATATAGTCTTTAGACATTCTGCATGGCCAGCTTTTGTCACAATGAAGAATCACACAAAAATATAATAATCTCTTCTCATAAAATTGAGAACAGGCTAGGCTAATTTATTTTTAACCTAAACAATTCTAATTAGATTAAGTTTTGCCTACTAATATCTGTGTGAGGAAACCAGCTGGGCAATGATTCAAGGGAAGTGAATTTACTATTCAGAAAAAAAGAACTTGGAAACATAAAAAGATGTGTTTTTAAGTAACTCTGGAATCAAAAAGACCCATACACACCAGTTTACACTTTTGTCAGTGATATATGATAATTTCAATTCTTCTTAATGCTTAGTGACACTTGTTATGGTGTTTGATAGTTTATCAGAAGCATATCTTATAAACATCCTAATGAATGTGAAGTGATACTCACTGTTCTGTTGATTTTCCTAATATATTTAATGATCTTTTATATTACTTTTTTGGAGGAATTGTTATCTAACTTTTGGCAATTTTCACTGGGGTGTCATTTTCATTATTGAACTGTAAGACTTTTACATCTGTATAAAGCATCTTATAATGTACTATAGTTTGCAACTATTTTCTTTCTGTGTGTTGTCTTTTATCTTGTCTGTTGGTATAATTTGCATTAAAATTTTACATTTCATCTTGAGATGGTAAAAATATGTCATTGTTTTTCCTTGGACTTTTTTAAATGCTGTTATATTTATAAAACTTTCAACTTTTTTTTTAAATTGATTTTTGTTTTAAATTGATAAAATTAACTCTAATATTTAGATATGTTGTTGTTTTGAGTTATGTTTTTTTGTCTGGTAATAGCAAAGAGTCTAGTATCTTGTTATTCACGCAGTATTTGATATCAGCACAGCAGAAAGAATTCAAATTATTGTATTTTATAAATGCAATATATATGCATATATACATACAGATATATTTACAAAACACTATGAATGTTTGATACAGTGTGATCAGATTATGGTAATTAGTACTTACTTTTCTCAACATTTTATAATTTCTATTTTGAAAATCTGCATATTTTTCATGTAGTTATCCTGAAATATATCATAAACTGCTAAAGACTAATCCTATTATATGGAACAACACTAGAAGTAATTTCTTCTAACTGTATTTTTTTACACATTATATAAAGGTACAGATTGAAAAACAATGCTACGACATTTTAAAGTATCATATTTGTTTTCAATTCTGTGTGTGCTCTAGGAGAAAAATTAACATGCATCATTTATTGAGTTTTGATATATATGTATATATAATCTATATTATAAGCTTTATATTATAAAATATAATATATGCATATATATATTACTTGGCAAAAATAATATATTTAGCCTTGTGGTATCATAAAGTTATATTAGCAAAGGCCAACAAGCATTATGAACAAATTGAAACATAATGCTAAGGAGCATTATAGCACTAATATAAACAGATTTAAAATTTTCTTTTCCAAACTTTCCAATTATATAATGTCTACTTAAAGTTGATCCTAAAAGAAAAATTTACATTAATATAGCTTTATTAGGACAGCACTCAGGCATAGTGATGGATAATAACAACATGGGTACAGACCCTGAACAATAAATAATATATGCAATTTCTTGCACATGGAAGATACAAAACTATATCTCACAGAAATAACAAAAAACATAGGACTGTGATTGCCAGCATCTACTTTCAGCAAAATACTGGCCTTCCTAGGTAGCATGAAGATGCTCTCCGATTTTTTGGAAGAGATCAATCAAATTAGTGTTAATTGGTGTTAAATTCTTCTTTTAACATTTGGTGAGTGCATACCATGATTGATCTTTTGAGACTGGGTTATCTCACTTAGTATGATGTTCTCCAGCTCCATCCATTTGTCTAAGAATTTCATGAGTTCATTGTTTCTAATAGCCGGATAGTACTCCATTGTGTAAATATACCACATTTTTTGTATCCATTCATCCATTGAAGGACACCTAGGTTCTTTCCAGCTTCTGGCTACTACAAATAGGGCTGCTATGAACATAGTGGAGCATGTATCCTTATTGCATGGGAGTGGCCATTCTAATATCAGATAAAATTGGCTTTCAACCCAAAGTCATCAAAAGAGACACTGAGGGACACTTCTTGCTGGTAAAAGGAAAAATACAACAAGCAGAACTCTCAATCCTGAACATCTATGCTCCAAATGCAAGGGTACCCTCATTCAAAAAAGAAACTTTACTAACACTCAAAGCACACATTGCACCTAACACAATAATTGTGGGTGACTTCAACACTCCACTCTCCTCAAAGAACCGATCAAGAAAACAGAAAATAAACAGGGAAACAGTGAAACTAATAGAAGCTTTGGACCAATTGGATTTAGAAAATTTCATCCTAAAGCAAAAGAGTATACGTTTTCTCAGCACCTCATGGTACCTTCTCCAAAATTGATCATATAATTGGTAACAAGGCAGATCTCAACAAATATAAGAAGATCAAAATAATCCCATGTCTCCTATCAGACCACTATGAAATAAAAGTGGTCTTCAATAGCAACAAAAACAATAGAAATCCCACATACACATGGAAACTGAACAATACTCTACTCAATGATACCTTGGTTAAGGAAGAAATACAGAAATAAATCAACGACTTTTTAGAATTTTATGAAAAATGAAGACACAACATACCCAAATCTATGGGACACAATGAAAGCAGTGCTAAGAGGAAAACACATAGCCCTGAGTGCCGCCAAAAAGAAAATGGAGAGAGCATACAGTAGTAGCTTAACTACACACCTGAAAGCCCTGGAACAAAAAGAAGTTAATTCACCCAGGAGGAGTAGAAGACAGGAAAACATCAAACTCAGGGCTGAAATCAATCAAGTAGAAACAATGAGAACCATACAAAGAATCAACAAAACCAGGAGCTGGTTCTTTGAGAAAATCAACAAGATAGATAATCCCTTAGCCAGACTAGCCAAAGGGGAAATCATTTGAAATGTAAATAAAAAATATATCAAATAAAATAAAAATACATCGAAAAAAAAGTAGCATATCAAATGACTCCCATACCTAAACATACCCTCCCATACCTAAACATAGTTAAAGCAATATACAGGAAACCAGTAGCCAACTGGAGGTCAGCATGCAAATTTATCCATTCATATCTCCTTGTAATAAGCTCAACTCCAAGTGGATCAAGGACCTCCACATAAAACCAGACACACTGAAACTAATAGAAGGGAAACTGGGGGAAACCCTTGAGGAGTTGGGCACAGGGGAAAAGTTCGTGAACAGAACACCAATAGCATATGCTCTGAGATCAAGAATTGACAAATGGGACCTCATAAAATTCCAAAGTTTCTGTAAGGCCAAGGACACTGTCAAAAGGACAAAATGGCAACCAACAAATTGGGAAAAGATCTTCACCAACCCTACATCCGATAGAGGGCTAATATCCAATATAAACAAAGAACTCAAGAAGTTAGACCCCAGGGAACCAAATAACCCTATTAAAAATGGGGGACAGATCTAAACAAAGAATTTTCACCTGAAGAAATTCGGATGGCAGAGAGGCACCTTAAAAAGTGCTCAACATCATTAGTCATTAGGGAAATGCAGATCAAAACAACCCTGAGATTTCACCTTACACAAGTCAGAATGGCTAAGGTTAAAATCTCAAGAGACAGCAGGTGTTGGCGAGGATGTGGAGGAAGAGGAACACTCCTCCACTGCTGGTGGGGTTGCAAATTGGTACAACCACTCTGGAAAGCAGTCTGGCGGTTCCTCCGAAAACTGGACATGACCCTTCTGGAGGACCCTGCTATACCACTCTTGAGCATATACCCAGAGGATTCCCTGGCATGCAATAAGGATGCATGCTTCATTATGTTCATAGAAGCCTTATTTATCATAGCCAGAAGCTGGAAAGAACCCAGATGTGACTCAATGGAGGAATGGATACAGAAAATGTGGAATATTTACAAAATGGAGTACTATTCAGCAATTAAAAAAACAATGAAATCATGAAATTTTTAGGCAAATGTTTGGAACTGGAAAATATCATCCTAAGTGAGGTAACCCAATCACAAAAGAATACACATGGAAAGCAATCACTGATAAGTGGATATTCAGAAGCACTGAATACCCAAAACATGAAGAAGTAAGGAGAGGGCCCTGATCCTGGTAAGGCCTGATCCAGCATTGTAGGGGAGTACCAGGACAGAGAAAAAGGAGATAGGTGATTGGAGAATGAGTGGAGAGAAGGCTTATGTGACATGTGGGGAGGGGGGGGAACTGGGAAAGAGAAAAGCATCGGGAATATAAACAAACAATTTAGATAATAATAACAATAAAAACAGAAAAGAAATTATAGAATTATTTATAAAGAAGTGTGGTGAACTGTATGGGAATGTATCTGATAGAGAGATTTAAATGCTTGCTCCCTTGTGTTGGATTTGTTAGTGAAAGATTAAGAGGTTTGGCATTCTCTCTCTCTCTCTCTCTCTCTCTCTCTCTCTCTCTCTCTCTCCACCCCCCCCCCCCAGGTTTTGTATATGGATGTGTAGCTTTTGCTATGGCTATAGCCCTATGCTAGTCTACCTGATGCCATGCTCTATACCAGGAAGATCATGAACTCTAATATTCGTAAACCATGAACCCCAAATTAATTACTTTATTATATAAGGTGCCATTGTGTTTTATTTTGGTTATAGAAAAATATCTAACTAAAAATGTATTGGGCAGATTCGGCGGCGGCAGCGGCGGCGGTAGCAGTGGCTGCTCCAGCTGAAGGGCCATCAGCGGTGGAACCAAGGCGACACAGGGTCCAGTTAGGCCCTGCGCCCACGACCACTGACCTTCGCTGACCAGCCGGGCAGCAAGCAGCAGCGGTCCTGCGGAGCCTTTCGCTGCACGGAAGCCACTTCAGAACTCGGCTTCCCGCCAGTCAGGAGAGACTCACCTCCATCTTGATCCCGGGCTCCAGAGATCGGTCAGACTGAGGTACACAAACATAATCCTAGGCCCAACACCGCAGGGGTCTGAGCCAGACGGGCGTTGGCCTGCACCCAGGCCCTGGGCTGTTCGAGTGGCCATCGGGGCGCCAACCCAGCCAGGAGTTTTTTTTTGCCCCGGCCGGCGCACGCGCCACCATTTTGCCTACAGGAGCCAGAGTGCTCGGGAGGGCAGAGACTGCTAACAAGCGTAGCCTGAGGCTAACAAAACGGGGGTCTAGGCCCCAAAAGGCACAGGACTGACCCCAAGAACTGGGCGGTTTGGTGGGCCATCTGTGTGTCAACCCGCCCAGGGGGTTATTAGCACAACAGACTCTCCCGGTGCTTTCGGGGAGCGCAGACGCGCACGCCCGCCATCCAGGTCACCTGGCGGACCCGGTCATAGTCCTAGGGGAACTTTGCTCGGACCTTGGCCTCCCAGGCGTTTGCCTGGACTCAGGGCCCGGGCGACAAGGCTAACCTAGTGTGCGCCAGCCCGGTTGGGGAAATCGGCTGCCCAGCTGAGTGAGCGGAACACAGGGGAGGTCACAGCAACATACACCTTCGGAGCTCCCTGGGGGTGCACACGGGTTCCATCTGGCCCACAGACACAATCTGGGGCAAGGCCTCAGGCAGAAGCCCTCAGGTCAACTCTTTCCGCTTCAGATCAGCCTGGGTGGCCGCCACATCTCCAGGTCCATCAAGAGGCTAGTGGGGGCTTCCGGGTGGCCAGCTGGGAGAAGTCGGTGTGCTCCAATAAATCCTGCGGGCCCCAGCGGGAGCCTTCAGGTGCCTGCTTCGGGGTCTGAACAGCCTGGACAACAGCATCCTGTCTACGGGCAGTGCAGAGTGTAAGCTGTGCACCAGAGGCCAACGGGGAAGGGGCAGCTTGCACTGGTGAGTCCAGCACTGACAAGACCAAGTAACACCAGTGAGAGCTAGATGGCAAAAGGCAAACGCAGGAACGTCACTAACAGAAATCAAAGCAATATGGCAACATCTGAACCAAATTCTCCTCTACCAGCAAGTCCTGGATACCCCATCACACCAGTAAAACAAGATTTGGATTTAAAATCACTGGTCATGATGCTGGTACAGGAACACATGAAGGACATTCAGGAGAAAATGGATCAAAAGTTAGAAGCCCTTGCAAGGGAAACACAAAAATCATTGAAAGAAATCCAGGAGAATACAAAAGCCAACAAGGAGGAAATGCAAAAAACACTTAAAGAAATACAGGAGAACTTTGGTCAACAGGCTAAGGTCATGAAAGACGAAACACAAAAATCTCTTAAAGAAATACAGGAGAACTTTGGTCAACAGGCTGAGGTCATGAAAGAAAAAACACAAAAATCTCTTAAAGAATTACAGGAAAGCACAAACAAGCAAGTGAAGGAGCTAAGCAAAACCATCCAGGATCTAAAATCAGAAGTAGAAACAACTAAGAAAACTCAAAAGGAGACAACTTTGGAGATAGAAAGCCTTGGGAAGAAATCAGGGGACAGAGATGCAAATATCAACAACAGAATACAAGAAATAGAAGAAAGAATCTCAGATGCTGAAGATTCCATAGAAACCATGGACTCAACAGTTAAAGAAAATGCAAAATGCAAAAAGCTTGTAACCCAAAATATCCAGGAAATCCAGGACACAATGAGAAGACCAAACCTAAGGATTATAGGCATAGATGAGAGTGAAGATTTACAACTTAAAGGGCCAGCAAATATCTTCAATAAAATTATGGAAGAAAACTTCCCTAACCTAAAGAGAGAGATGCCCATGAATATACAAGAAGCCTACAGAACTCCAAACAGACTGGACCAGAACAGAAATACTTCCCGTCACATAATAATCAAAACACCAAATGTTCTAAACAAAGAAAGAATATTAAAGGCAGTAAGAGAAAAAGGCCAAGTAACATATAAAGGAAGACCTATCAGAATCACAGCAGACTTTTCACCTGAGACTATGAAGGCTAGAAGGTCCTGGGCAGATCTCATGCAGACTCTAAGAGAACACAAATGCCAACCAAAACTACTATATCCAGCAAAACTCTCAATCACCATAGATGGAGAAACTAAGATATTTCACGACAAAACCAAGTTCACCCAATATCTATCCACAAACCCAGCCCTAAAAAGGATAATAGGAGGACAACACCAATACAAGGAGGGAAACTTCACCCTGAAAAAAGCAAGATAGTAACCTTTCATCAAACCCAAAAGAAGTTAAGCAATCAAATTTAAAAAATAACGTCAAAAATGATAGGAAGTAACAATCACTATTCCTTAATATCTCTTAACATCAATGGACTCAATGCCCCAATAAAAAGACACAGACTAACTGACTGGATACGTAAACAGGACCCTACATTTTGCTGCTTACAGGAAACACACCTCAGGGTCAAAGACAAACACTACCTTAGAGTAAAAGGCTGGAAGACAATTTTACAAGCAAATGGTCTCAGGAAACAAGCTGGAGTAGCCATTTTAATATCAGATAAAATTGACTTTCAACCCAAAGTCATCAAAAGAGACTCTGAGGGACACTTCTTGCTGGTCAAAGGAAAAATACAACAAGAAGAACTCTCAATCCTGAACATCTATGCTCCAAATGCAAGGGCACCCTCTTTCATAAAAGAAACTTTATTAAAACTCAAAGCACACATTGCACCTAACACAATAATTGTGGGTGACTTCAACACTGCACTTTCCTCAATGGACCGATCAGGAAAACAGAAACTAAACAAGGACACAATGAAACTAATTGAAGCTTTGGACCAATTAGATTTAACTGATATATATAGAACATTCTATCCTAAAACAAAAGAATATACCTTTTTTTCAGCACCTCATGGTACCTTCTCCAAAATCGACCATATAATTGGTCACAAGACAGACCTCAACAAATGTAAGAAGATAGAACTAATCCCATGCCTCCTATCTGATCACTATGGAATAAAAGTGGTCTTCAATAGCAACAGAAACAACAGAAAACCCACATACACGTGGAAATTGAACAATTCTCTACTCAATGATACCTTGGTCAAGGAAGAAATAAAGAAAGAAATTAAAGACTTTTTAGAACACAATGATAATGAAAACACAACATACCCAAATCTATGGGACACAATGAAAGCAGTGCTAAGAGGAAAACTCATAGCCCTGAGTGCCTCCAAAAAGAAAATGGAGAGAGCACACATTACCAACTTAATGACACACCTGAAAGCCCTAGAACAAAAAGAAGCTATTTCACCCAGGAGGAGTAGAAGGCAGGAAATCATCAAACTCAGGGCCGAAATCAATCAAGTAGAAACAAAGAGAACCATACAAAAAATCAACAAAACCAGGAGCTGGTTCTTTGAGAAAATCAACAAGATAGATAAACCCTTAGCCAGACTGACCAAAGGGCACAGAGAAAGTATCCAAATTAACAAACTTAGAAATGAAAAGGGAGACATAACA
Organism: Apodemus sylvaticus; assembly: GCF_947179515.1. Classification (NCBI taxonomy): domain Eukaryota; kingdom Metazoa; phylum Chordata; class Mammalia; order Rodentia; family Muridae; genus Apodemus; species Apodemus sylvaticus. Next base: position 35,462,089 of record NC_067495.1, read on the forward strand.
ACGGAAACTGAGGAAATCCAAAAAATCATCAGATCCTACTACAAGAGCCTGTACTCAACACAACTGGAGAATCTGGAGGAAATGGACAATTTCCTTGACAGATACCAAATACCAAAATTAAATCAGGACCAACTAGACCATCTGAACAGTCCCATAAAGCCTAAAGAAATAGAAGGAGTCATAGAAAGTCTTCCAACCAAAAAAAGCACAGGACCAGATGGTTTCAGTGCAGAATTCTACCAGACCTTCAAAGAAGAGTTAACACCAATACTCTTCAAACTATTCCACAAAATAGAAACAGAAGGAACACTACCCAATTCCTTCTACGAAGCCACAATTACGCTGATACCAAAGCCACACAAAGATCCAACGAAGAAAGAGAACTTCAGACCAATTTCCCTTATGAACATCGATGCAAAAATACTCAATAAAATTCTTGCCAACCGAATCCAAGAACACATCAAAACGATCATCCACCATGATCAAGTAGGCTTTATCCCGGGAATGCAGGGTTGGTTCAATATACGGAAATCCATCAATACAATCCACTACATAAACAAACTCAAAGAACAAAACCACATGGTCATTTCATTGGATGCTGAAAAAGCATTTGACAAAATTCAGCATCCTTTCATGCTTAAAGTCTTGGAGAGAACAGGAATTCAAGGCCCATACCTAAACATAGTAAAAGCAATATACAGCAAACCGGTAGCCAGCATCAAACTAAACGGAGAGAAACTTGAAGCAATCCCACTGAAATCAGGGACCAGACAAGGCTGCCCCCTTTCTCCTTATCTTTTCAATATTGTACTTGAGGTACTAGCTCGGGCAATTCGACAACATAAGGAGGTCAAAGGGATACAAATTGGAAAGGAGGAAGTCAAACTATCATTATTTGCAGACGACATGATCGTCTACCTAAGTGACCCAAAGAACTCCACTAGAGAGCTCCTACAGCTGATAAACAACTTCAGCAAAGTGGCAGGTTATAAAATCAACTCAAGCAAATCAGTGGCCTTCCTATACTCAAAGGATAAGCAGGCTGAGAAAGAAATTAGGGAAATGACCCCCTTCACAATAGCCACAAACAGTATAAAGTATCTTGGGGTGACTCTTACCAAACATGCGAAAGATCTGTATGACAAGAACTTCAAGACTCTGAAGAAGGAAATGGAAGAAGACCTCAAAAAATGGGAAAACCTCCCATGCTCATGGATCGGTAGAATCAATATAGTTAAAATGGCCATTTTGCCTAAAGCACTATACAGATTCAATGCAATACCCATCAAAATCCCAACTCAATTCTTCACAGAGTTAGAAAGAGCAATTATCAAATTCATCTGGAACAACAAAAAACCCAGGATAGCTAAAACTATTCTCAGCAACAAAAGGAAATCTGGGGGAATCAGTATCCCTGACCTCAAGCAATACTACAGAGCAATAGTGTTAAAAACTGCATGGTATTGGTACAGTGACAGGCATGAGGATCAATGGAACAGGATTGAAGATCCAGAAATGAACCCACACACCTATGGCCACTTGATCCTCGACAAAGAGGCTGAAAACATCCAATGGAAAAAAGATAGCCTTTTCAACAAATGGTGCTGGTTCAACTGGAGGTCAGCATGCAGAAGAATGCGAATTGATCCATCTTTGTCTCCTTGTACTAAGCTCAAATCCAAATGGATCAAGGACCTCCACATAAAGCCAGACACTCTGAAGCTAATAGAAAAGAAACTGGGGAAGACCCTTGAGGACATCGGTACAGGGAGAAAGTTTCTGAACAGAATACCAATAGCGTATGCTCTAAGAGCAAGAATTGACAAATGGGACCTCATAAGGTTACAGAGTTTCTGTAAGGCAAAGGACACCATCAAGAGGACAGATCGGCAACCAACAAATTGGGAAAAGATCTTCACCAATCCTACATCAGATAGAGGGCTAATATCCAATATATATAAAGAACTCAAGAAGTTAGACTCCAGAAAACCGAACAACCCTATTAAAAAATGGGGTACAGAGTTAAACAAAGAATTCTCACCTGAAGAACTTCGGATGGCGGAGAAGCATCTTAAAAAATGCTCAACTTCATTAGTCATTAGGGAAATGCAAATCAAAACAACCCTAAGATTTCATCTTACACCAGTCAGAATGGCTAAGATTAAAAATTCAGGAGACAGCAGGTGTTGGAGAGGGTGTGGAGAAAGAGGAACACTCCTCCACTGCTGGTGGGGTTGCAAATTGGTACAACCACTCTGGAAAGCAGTCTGGCGGTTCCTCCGAAAACTGGGCACCTCACTTCCAGATGATCCTGCTATACCACTCCTGGGCATATACCCAGAGGATTCCCCACCATGTAATAAGGATACATGCTCTACTATGTTCATAGCAGCCCTATTTATAATTGCCAGATGCTGGAAAGAACCCAGGTATCCCTCAACAGAAGAGTGGATACAAAAAATGTGGTATATCTACACAATGGAGTACTATTCAGCCATTAGAAACAATGAATTCATGAAATTCTTAGGCAAATGGATGGAGCTAGAGAACATCATACTAAGTGAGGTAACCCAGACTCAAAAGGTGAATCATGGTATGCACTCACTAATAAGTGGTTATTAACCTAAAAAACTGGAATACCCAAAACATAATCCACACATCAAATGAGATACAAGAAGAAAGCAGGAGTGGTCCCTGGTTCTGGAAAGACTCAGTGAAACAGTATTTGGCAAAACCAGAACGGGGAACTGGGAAGGGGTGGGAGGGAGGACAGGGGAAGAGAAGGGGGCTTATGGGACTTTCGGGGAGTGGGGAGGGGCTAGAAAAGGGGAAATCATTTGAAATGTAAATAAATTATATCGAATAAAAAAAAATAATGAAAATTTAGTCCCACTTGGGAAATTTGAATAACACACCTAAAAAAAAAAAATGTATTGGGATTAATGAGATTAAGTGTCAGTACAGTAGGAAGGTTTAGGTTTTTTAATTAATATGCATTTATGTTTTAACATATATGGTACTAATAAAATATTGCAGCAAATTGATGTTCTTTAGCATGCAAAAAGACGCTCCTTTTAATATTTGTATGGCATAAATTAATTTAGTAACATATTTCATATCCAGGGAAAATATAGTTTTAATTATCAGATAAAATGATGAGATCAGAAACAAATACTAAATGCATTATAGTATGTTTATGTCTACTAAATACTATAATAGTTTTTTCTCAATATTTATCTGCTTTAATCATATATTAACTATAGTAAACAGACAATGAAACTAACATTACAAGGAGCACTTCCAGTAATAGGTAAAATCAAATCAATGCAACAAATGAAAAACCACCTAGCCTAAGAGCCTTGATAGAATATCTCAGATTACCATCATGCTAACATTTTTAATACTGTTAATATTTGCAGCTGCTGTCATAAAGCACCCCAGTGAACAAAACAGCATTATCTAGCTCCCTAGTTACCTCTGACAAGATGTCACATAATCTCAACTTGATAGAAATCAGTAGTTCTCCATTTCATAAACACGTGGAACAGTTATTGGATTTACCCTAATTAAAGTATGAGCTTATAATTCCTTCACAGAAGCTGCTTTGTTAAATTGCTGTGAAATATCCTTAGGTCTAAATGTGTGTATAGTAAAAGTAACAAATAATTGAGACTCAGTTTGAATTACTAATTTAGCAACGGATGCTCATCTCTATACTTGTTTAATGGCATGAAACTTGGTGTGTCCACTTGTGAAATGGAGTTATATAAATGACTGGTTCATTGGATTACACTGAGCATTCAGTGAGAAATGTGAATTGTAGCTAGAGCTTGGTAAGGGCAGAAGAAAGTGAGAGAAAATTAAAACTGAGTCATGTGTTCAAATGTGATTGGTGATCATCTCGCTTCAAGTGGACTCTCTCACATGTAGAAAATAAAAAAATGCTCAATTCATAATACACTGCTTTGACATAAAGTTGCTAATATTTATAAAAATATTAACCCTAATTTTAGATAATTTTAAATTTGGGTCTTACAGTTGATTATTTTGTTAATGATCAATGTATCATAGGTATCATACATGGTTAATGTACAGTGAACATTCATAATATCATATGTACTCCTCTTATAAATGAATTGCATATACAAAGTTACTTTTGCTTTTTTACAAAAGAACATCATGTAATTACTTGTATCAATTCTGCTTTGCCAAGACTAAGTATTTCCTGCAAAAATTAGCAAGTACCACTGGATAATAGATGGTGAGGAGCCACAAGGACAGAATATATTTATATCAAGGAGTGTCTATTTTTGTATTTGTCTAGCTCACACTTAGGCATTCATGTTGGAGAGACATTATAAGTAAAGATTCTAACATGCTTAGGAGGCATAATCTCACAGCAAACTCCATGATGCTCTGCCTCTTAAAATCAGTCTGCCCCTGTTTTATAGTGTTTACTGAGCTTTATGTGTGTGAGTGTTTTGTACAAGTATCCATTGCCATTGTGCTCTACATCTCTGCATATTTATTGCATATTTATTGTTTGTGTGTTTCTGAAATGCTCTCTATCCATTACTGTGAGAAGTTTTTCTGATAATTGGTAAGGATTATACTTAACTGTGGGGACACAGATAAATATATAGGCTGTAGTTAAAGATTATGTTGGTTTCCTAAAGTTGTGAATGTAGGTTCCTCTCATAGAACCTCTTAGTAATGGTGAGTTTGGTGATTTCCAGATCCAGGGATAACTTCCTATCATTAAGCAGATCTTAACTCCAATTAGAGAGCTCTTGGTTACCACAAAGTTATGAGTTCCACTACCAAGTCCTCAAAGATAACATTCCATGCTTGTCATTGACTTAGTTCATAGGTATCATACATGGGTAAGACTGTTATTTGTTTCCCTCTTTGGAAGCTTCATGGTGTTTTCCAATATATTGAAGACTAGTTCCCATAGAAAAGAGTATTAAATTAGTTCCAGATCAGGATAATCTGAGGCCTGTGCCTGCAATACATAGCATCTTTATAAGTAGGGACTCATGTAATACTTATGGGTCAAATCAAGGGCAATGTCAACTCCTTGCAATGATTTAGAAATCTCTTGGACAATCTTTGCCAACAAATCAAGGCTTTCTCATGACACTAGGGGTTTTGTTAGATGGCCTTTACCTCTTAGAAGAAGCATTATCAGGCTAGAAGGAAACTTTTCATCTAAACATCCTATAAATATTTTACATAGATTTATATGTAATATAAGTGTTTTTTCTTGTTTTTCTTAATATTTTTATTGATTCTTGGGGAATTTCACATCATGAACCCTGATCACACTCACTTCCCAGTCTTTCCAGATCTACATCCCAACTTTGTGACCTACTGCCACAGAAGAAGAAGAAGAAGAAGAAGAAGAAGAAGAAGAAGAAGAAGAAGAAGAAGAAGAAGAAGAAGAAGAAGAAGAAGAAGAAACAATTTCACAATTTCAATTTGTAACTGCCCATGTACTCATTAGAGTATGGTCAAACTCCTCTTAAAGAACACTGAATACTTCCCTTCCCACACTACCACCAGAAACCATCAGTTGTAAAGAGCTGCACTGCAGCAACTTTATCATGGATTTTAAGAGTTCTTTTCTATCACTATCTGTCTAGGCTGTTTCATTTTTTAATTTTGGGGTAAGGTGGTTTTAGGTATTATCAGAGAAGCATTCTGTATCCATCTTTCTCAACTATGGAGTCATTGATTCCACTGCAAAAATAGCTTCCTTGTTATTTAGAGTCAGTATGAACATTGGTTATGGAATTTTGCATGGTTTCTGGTAACAACATGGACCACAGACATGTACAAGGTCTCAGATACTTAGATATCATTCCTTAGGACTTTTTAGACTTCCTTATTTTTGTGTTCATAGGGAGAGAAAGAGGCAAGAAAATATGTTCTATGGTGGTGTGGGCGAAGGGTGACCTAGGCAGCGGACCCAGGCCTAGGCATCCCTTCCCTCTGAGGGGCCAGACAAATGCTAATATAGTATAGAATAGAGTTGATTCAGGGTATGGGATGGGAGTTAAGGGTGTAGTAGAGGCAGAGAAAGGCAGAGATAGTAGAGAATTAGAGGCCATGACCATGTGAAAACGGGGGGGGGGGGGTCGGGAGGAAGAGAGAGAAGAGTCCAAGAGGGAAAGAGAAGCAGCTAAGAGTGTGAGAGAATAAGAGATGTAAGAGAGGGAGGAGGACACTTTTATAGTGGGCAGATCTACTTGGCTGTTGCCAGGTAACAAGTGTGGAGTGGAGCTTAGACAGAGTCCTGACACTATTATGTTGCCTTCCTCTTACTTCTTTGTCCCTCACTATCTAGAGGCCCTTTTCATTTGTTTTTTTCCTCCATCCAATCACTTGCCCTCAGGTCACCTTGCAAGTTCCCTGTCCATTGCTACTAATTCCATCTCTACTTTGGGGATGGTCTCCTCCTTTCTTCCTTTCTTTTCTTTTGTTTTTTTAAATTTTCATGGTTCCTTCACTTAGCCCTAGATTATACTCACCTCTGAAAATTTGGAGCCTCTAACAAAAGAAAACATGACATTTGTCTTTCTGAGTCTGTGTTACCTTATGCATATATATCCTAGTTCCATACATTTACTTGCAAGATTTATGATTTTTAGTTTTCTTTACAGATTAATAACATTCCATATGTACCATGATTTCATTATTCATTCATCAGTTGAAGGACATTTAGGTCATTGTCATTTTATAGTTATATTATTCGAGCAGCAATAGTCATGACTGGAAAAATAATCTTTGGAAAAGGATATTATGTCCTTTGTGCATATATATTGTACATTTATTTTCAGCTTTTCAGTACTCTCCACAACAGTTCCCAGAGGGGCTGGAGCAGTTCTCCATCCCAGGAACCATGAATTAGTGTTTCCTTTTCTGTTTGTTTGTTCATCATTGCCATTCTCACGTGAGTCAAAATTAAATCTTCAAGTTGAAAGAATACTACTTGTCTGATATTTTGGGTCAACCCTTTGCTCCACAATCATATGTCATTTTTGATGTTACAAAATGTTCAAGCTGTTTTGAAATGCTTCTATGCAGTTATGTAAATAATTCTTAAATGTCCACTGAAATTATAGTTTTAACATGCAACCTTCCATTCTATTTGTAAATTTAGTTCAGAGACAATGTGAAAATACTCCACAAAATAGTTAATTTGCCAATCATAAAACAAATGATCATCATGACTGCATCAAATGATATATACTTAAAATGATCAGGGTTCATTAAAGACATTCCACTAACCTTAATCTAATGGGGACTAATCTATTAATAACCTCTCTTTCTGACTCTCTGTCTCCATCTGTTTGTCTATGTGTTCCTCTCTCTCTCTCTCTCTCTCTCTCTCTCTCTTTCTCACACACACACACACACATACACACACACACACACACACACACACACACACACACACACACACACTCTTTAAGGTCACCATAATTGAGCAGAGAAAGGCAAAGGAAAGTTTCAAAATGTCCTTTATATTATAACTATAAACTATTTTTCTTTCATCTTATAGGATATAACATGAAGATGTTACAATTCTAAATTAATTTTGTAGACTAGTCTGTGCTTGATCCTGTCGTGGATGCCTAGTTGTCACATTCTTTATTTTTAAACACCATGCTTACAATTTATTTCATTTAAAATTTAAATTTTGAATTGTGTTTATTAAATTGGACATTTTACCAAAGATGGGAAATAAAAAAATAATATAAAATTTGTTAAATTTGGATTTAAGTTCAATAACAAAATCATTTTTGTGCTAATTTGTAGTCATTTAAAAAATAAATTAAAGTATATTATAACTGTGTGTGCTACAGTACAATGCAGACAAATATATGCATTCAATGGTCCCACATGCTGGCATAGCTACTTTTACTGGGTTCACATAGTTACAATCAATGGTAATTGCCCTGCAAGCTACAGGAACATTCTTATGAACAGAAAAGACACTTGTGCAAATAATCTTCAGAACCATTTTCATATTATAAAATGAAAAGTTTATATTCATTAAATTCCCAATTTTCTCTTCCCTTCTACTGGAAAATATTCTACTTTCTCTATGTTTCGATTTAACTATTCCATAACATTCATATTTGTAGAATAATACAGTTCTTACATTTTTCATGTACTCTAACATCCCGAAACAATGTCAGTTGTTGAAGCATGAGTCTAAATATCCTTTTATTTTGTATATTTGCAGCTCTTTCTTTTTATTTCTGACACTTTTTATTGAAAATGTTCATATAATATATTTTGATTATGTTTGTCTCTCCTGCAAACTCCTCCCAGATTTTACTGACCTGTTCACCTTCTCATTTCTATATTCTTTATTTCTGTCATCAGAAAATAACCAGGAAAACAAATAAATGAATGACGAGAACAAAGAAATAACTCAAGAAACTCACACATACACAAACACACAAAGAAATCTAAATAAAACTTAAAAAAATCTTTACAAAATCAGAAACCATAGTATACAAGCAACAGTACAATAAGACAAAAGAAAGCTCAAATAAAGAATTATGAGGATACAAAAACAAATGTGTATAGAAATATCATGATGGGTGTTGAGCATTGATTGCTGGGCATGGGGCCTACTCTTAAGTGTGTTTAATGTTTTTAGTGAGCCTCTATTGAAGAAAACTATTGTTTCTTCTTTGCACGAGGACAAAAAGTGAGTAGCTGGTCTTTACTACTTTATATGTTTGTTGTTTTCCTATCCTTCATCCCCCCTGGTTTTAGCCCCAACACAAGAGAGATCATTGCCTGTGTTTGGTTTGTTCTTTGATGCGGCTACTAACAAGCCTCAACTAATCTCCCTAATTGACCAACAACCACTCACACCACCTGTTAAGACCTAGCATTTATGTAGCCTCTGAAATGTTCCCAGAATTCCAAATGTCACACAATCACAAATTATCTGCAGCTGGCAAATCCATGCTTCTGCACAGAGTCAGCTGCTGTGAGAAATATGATGCAGCCCCACACCCCTACACATGGAATTAAAAGTACACTGTTAAGCAAAATTCCAGAATTCTCAAAAATGTTACTACAAAAGTGTAGTCGGATTCTTGATTAGGAGTGGAGCCTATGCCTATTGTACCCGCTTGATGCTGTGAGCCCAGTCAGCTTCAACCAGTGTAGGCATTATGCATCCTGCCAAATGCTGCAAGTTCAGATATGCATGAGTCCTGTTGCAGCAAGAAGGCACTGTTTTCTTGGTATCTATCCATCACCTCTGGCTCTTACAATCTTGCTATCTCCTCTTCCACATAACTCAATAACTCTTGAGGGGAGAGATATGATGAAGACATCATATTTTGGACTGGCTGTTCCAAAATCTCTTACTCTCTGTATATTGTGAATTAGTAGGTCTGTGTGTGGATTCTCATCTATTGGAAGAGGAATCGGCTCTGATGATGGCTGTGTGAGGCACTGATCTATAAGAATAGCAGAATGTCATTAGGACTCATTTTCTTGCTACAGTGATTTAGCAGAACAATAGTATTTGATTTTCTCTCAGGTCCATGGACTGTCAAATCTTAGATTCGTGGCTAAATGAGCAATGTAAGGCACTGGGCTCCATTGAGTGAAGTGAGTCTTAAATCCAATTAGGGATTAAATAGTTGGTTATGCCCACATTTTTGCCAATATTACACCAGTATATTTTGCAGGCGGGTCACCACTGTAGAGCCATCAGTTAGCATCAGGTTTGTTTACTTTTCTCCTTTGAGAGTATAAAGAACACCTTCCAGTATCATGAACACTAGTTAGTACAGAGTGAATCTTCTAGCTAGGTAGCAATTTGACTTCCTCACTATTAGTGACAGAAGTATTATCTTCAGGTATAGGATCTTATGATCAGGTTGTTGAAAACAAGAAATAGACTGGAAATAGCTTGAGATGCTTGGAGGTTTCCAGGTGACTTCTTGGGCCAATAGCTTATTTACATGAGAACCATTATTGGCACTAAAACTTTCAGTTCATGGTAAAGATGTTTTTATGGGCCATTGTCTTCCACATTATTCGGTGACTCCATTTAGATTTCCTTCAAATCTGTATATACTTTAGAAAGCTTGTACAGTTGTAGGTTTCCATATGAACCCTTAAATGGCCTTTAGTGAGATGTCTCACCAAATATCTCCTTCCTCAACTCTATTTTCTATAGCCCTCCTTATTTATTCCTCTTAATCCAATATCTCTAAAATGACTGTATATAACAATATATTCTATTCCTCCTTCTTTATGAGAGACTTAACTCTCCCTAGTATCTCATTTGATACTTATCTGTGGTTATAGAGATTATAGAATGCAAACTAAAGGCTAATGTTCATATAAAAGAGATAATATAGTGTTTTTGTCCTTTGGGTATCTGGATTTATTCACTCAAGATGGGATTTTTTCTATATCAATCCACTTATTTGCAAATTTCATAATTTTATTTTTAACTATTCCATTGTATAATTGTACTACACTTTCATTATCCATTCCATGCTTGATGGACATTTAGGCTGTTTTCAACTTCTTGCTATTATGAATGGAGTGGTAATAAACATGAATGAGCAAGAGCCTAGTAGGATGTAGTGTCTTTTGGATACATGCTCAAGAGTGGTGCACCTGGATCTTGAGGTAAATTGATGCTCAGGTTGTTGAGCAGCCACACTAAATTTTAGAGATTGGCTGGAGAAGTTTGTACTCCCAATGAACAAGTGCTCCACTTTCCCCACATTCTCTCTAGCAAGTGGTGTCATTTATTTTCTTGACCTTGGTCATTATGAGAGGTGGAAGATGAAATCTGAAAGTGCTTGTGATGGACATTTCCTTGATGACTAAAGATGGTGAATATTTTTTTTTCAGTGCCTCTTAGGATTTTGTCTTTCTTCTCCTGAGAACTTTCTGTTTATATCTGTGCTTCATCTTTTAAAATTGGGTTGTTTCCTTGATGTTAATTTTTGGGTTCCTTATATATTTTCTTATTTGATATATTTTTTATTTATATTTCAAATGATTTCCCCTTTTCTGGCCCCCCCACTCCCAGAAAGTACCATAAGCCCCCTTACCCCCCCCCCCCGCCCTGTTCTTCCAGGAACCCCTTCCCACTTTCCTGTTCTGGTTTTGCCCTATAATGCTACACTGAGTCTTTCCAGAACCAGGGTCCACTCCTCCGTTCTACTTGTACCTCATTTGATGTGTGGATTATGTTTTGGGTATTCCAGGTTTCTAGGTTAATATTCACTTATTAGTGAGTGCATACCATGATTCACCTTCTGAGTCTGGGTTACCTCACTTAGTATGATGTTCTCCAGCTCCATCCATTTACCTAAGAATTTCATGAATTCATTGTTTCTAATGGCTGAATAGTACTCCATTGTGTAGATATACCACATTTTTTGCATCCACCCTTCTGTTGAGGGATACCTGGGTTCTTTCCAGCATCTGGCAATTATAAATAGGGCTGCTATGAACATAGTGGAGCATTTATCCTTATTAAATGCTGGGGAATCCTCTGGGTCTATGCCCATGAGTGGTATAGCAGGATCTTCTGGAAGTGAGGTGCTCAGTTTTCTGAGGAACCAGCAGACTGATTTCCAGAGTGGTTGTACCAATTTGCAACTCCACCAGCAGTTGGAGGGGTGTTCCTCTTTCTCCACATCCTTACCAACACCTGCTGTCTCCTGAATTTTTAATCTTAGTCATTCTTACTAAAATGAAATCTCAGGGTTGTTTTGATTTGCATTTCCCTAATGACTAATGAAGTTGAGCATTTTTTTAAGATGCTTCTCTGGCATCCGAAGTTCTTCAGGTGAAAATTTTTGTTTAACTCTGCACCCAATTTTTAATAGGGTTATTTGGTTTTCTGGGGTCTAACTTCTTGAGTTCTTTGTATATATTGGATATTACCCCTCTATCTGATGTAGAGTTGGTGAAGATCTTTTCCCAATTTGTTGGTTGCCGATTTGTCCTTTTGATGGTGTCTTTGCCTTACAGAAACTTTGTAATTTTATGAGGTCCCATTTGTCAATTCTTGATGTTAGATCATACACTATTGGTGATCTGTTCAGAAAATTTCCCCCTGTACCGATGTCCTCAAGGGTCTTCCCCAGGTTCTTTTCTATTAGCTTCAGAGTGTCTGGCTTTATGTGTAGGTCCTTGATCCATTTAGAGTTTAGCTTAGTACAAGGAGACAAGGATGGATCAAATCGCATTCTTCTGCATGCTGACCTCCAGTTGAACAAGCATCATTTGTTGAAAAGGCTGTCTTTTTTCCATTAGATGTTTTCAGCCCCTTTGTCGAGGATCCAGTGGCCATAGGGGTGTGGGTTCATTTCTGGATCTTCAATCTTGTTCCATTGATCCACCTGCCTGTCACTGTACCAATACCATACAGTTTTTAACACTATTGCTCTGTAGTATTGCTTGAGGTCAGGGATAGTGATTCCCCCAGAATTTCTTTTGTTGTTGAGAATAGTTTTAGCTATCCTGGGTTTTTTGTTATTCCAGATGAATTTGAGAACTGTTCTTTCTAACTCTATCAAGAATTGCGTTGGGATTTTGATGGGTATTGCGTTGAATCTGTGTATTACTTTTGGCAAAATGGCCATTTTAACTATATTAATCCTGCCGACCCATGAGCATGGGAGGTTTTTCCATTTTTTGAGGTCTTCTTCCATTTCCTTCTTCAGAGTCTTGAAGTTCTTGTCATACAGATCTTTCACATGTTTGGTAAGATTCACCCCAAGGTACTTTATACTGTTTGTGGCTATTGTGAAGGGTGTTGTTTCCCTAATTCTTTCCCAGCCTGCTTATCCTTTGAGTATAGGAAGGCTACTGATTTGCTTGAGTTGATTTTATAATCTGCCACTTTGCTGAAGTTGTTTATCAGCTGTAGGAGTTCTCTAGTGGAGTTTTTTGGGTCACTTAGTTAGACTATCATATCATCTGCAAATAATGATAGTTTGACTTCTTCCTTTCTAATTTGTATCCCTTTGACCTCCTTATGATGTCTAATTGCCCGAGCTAGTACCTCAAGTACAATATTGAAAAGATAAGGAGAAAGGGGGCAGCCCTGTCTAGTCCCTGATTTTAGTGGGATTGCTTCAAGTTTCTCTCCATTTAGTTTGATGTTGGCTACCTATTTGCTTTGTATTGCTTTTACTATGTTTAGGTATGGGCCTTGAATTCCTGTTCTTTCCAAAACTTTAAGCGTGAAAGGATGCTGCATTTTGTCAAATGCTTTTTCAGCATCCAATGAAATGACCATGTGGTTTTTTTCTTTGATTTTTTTTTTTTTTTATGTAGTGAATTGCATCGATGGATTTCCGTATATTGAACCAACCCTGCATCCCTGGGATAAAGCCTACTTGATTATGGTGGATAATCATTTTTATGTGTTCTTGAATTTGGTTGGCAAGAATAAAAAAGGATGAAGACAGAAATTTAGAAGGAAATTATAAATTCTTAGAATTTAATTGTAAGGGTCCTTGATTCACTGAAATATGAAAATATTTCAGACTCAAAATGTATGTAAATGCAAACTGTTTTATTCTGCAGAAGTCCATAATTCTGGGTTTTCCCATTATCAAGATAAAGAGACAACCAAGTGAGCCTGCAGGCCCAATTAAAGCATTTTAGGGGAATTTCAGAGTGGGTAAATTTACTCTAACTCTAGGCATTCTAAAACCATAACTGGGGTATGGGCTGAAAACTGCTGCTAACCCATTTTCCTTAGCTCAGGCTAGGTGGTGGCTCTGCTTCTGATGGAAGGGCAGTTTCTAATTAGCTACCTGAGGCCTGGGTTATTTTGTTTTTGTTTTATTTTTTGTTTTGTTTTCTAGTAACTGAGTTCCCTGGGCTTCCCTGGACTTGCATAGTTCTTAGGCCTAGTTTTCTAAACTGCCAATTTGAAACCTCTCATTTAGTCAACCTAGCCTTCTCAAAATGAGAATGAAAAATATAACATAACCAAATCTACAACAAAGAGAGCTCTAAAAAGCACGTTCATAGTATTAGGTCTTTATATTAAAAATAAAATGAAGGAGAAATTTCATATTTGTAACTTAGCAGCACACCTGAAAGCTCTTAAGAAAAGAAGAAATAACATTCAAAAGTAGTAGATAGCAATAAACAATCAAACTCAAGCACAAAAATCAATGAAATAGAAACAAAAACATCAATATCAGGAAAACTGTACAAATAATGAAACAATGAAACGAAGAACTGATTGAGAAAAATCAGTAAGAATGACAAACTGTGAGTCAATTTACCTAAATGACAAAGAGAAAACTGCAAACTAATAAAATTAGGGATAAAAATGGGATATCACAGATGAGCAGCAGCAGCTGCGGCGGCGGCGGTGGCGGCTGCGGCAGTGCAGCAGTGGCTGGTCCAGCTGAAGGGCCATCAGCAGTGGAACCAAGGCGACACAGGGTCCAGTTAGGCCCTGCGCCCACGACCACTGACCTTCGCTGACCAGCCGGGCGGCAAGCAGCTGCGGTTTTGCGGTGCCTTTCAATGCACTGAAGCCACTTCAGAACTCGGCCTCCCGCCAGTCAGGAGAGGCTCACCTCCATCTTGGTTTCGGACTCCAGAGACATCGGACAGACTGAGGTACACAAACATAATCCGAGGCCAACACCGCGGGGGTCTGAGCCCGACAGGCGTTGGCCTGCACCCAGGCCCGGGGCTGTTCGGGGGGCTATCAGGGCGCCAACCCAGCCAGGAGGTTTTTTGCCCGGGCCTGTGTGCGCGCCACCATTTTGCCTGCAGGACAACAGAGAGCTCTGGCGGGCAGAGCCGTAATGGGCATAGCCTGAGGCTAACAAAGCGGGGGTCTAGGCCCCAAAAGGCACAGGACTGACCCCAAGAACTGGGCGGCTTGGTGGGCCATCTGTGAGTCAACCCGCCCAGGAGGTTGTTAGCACAGCAGACTCTCTCCAGGGAGCACAGGCGCGCACTCCCACCATCATGGTCACCTGGCCGACCCAATTAACAGTCACAGCCCTAGGGGAACTTGGCTCGGACCTTGGCCTCCCAGGCTTTTGCCTGGACTCAGGGCCTGGGCGGCCAGGCTAACCTTGTGTGCGCCAGCCCGGTTGGGGGATCGGCTGCCCAGCGAAGTGAGCTGAACACACGGGAGGTCCCGGCAGCATACACCGTTGGCGCTCCCTGGGGGTGCACATGGGCTCCATCTGGTCCACAGACACAATCCGGGGCAAGGCCTCAGGCGGGAGCCCTCAGCTCAACTTTCTCCGCTTCCGGATCCAGATGATCCTGGGCGGCTGCACCACATCTCCAGGTCCTGCAAGAGGCTAGCGGGGCTTCCGGGCGGCCAGCTGGGGAAGTCGGTGTGCTCCAGTGAATCCAGCAGGCCCCAGCGGGAGCCTTTGGGTGCCTGCTTCGGGATCTGAACAGCCTGGGCAGCAGCACCCTGTCTACAGGCAGTGCAGGGGGTAAGCTGTGCACCAGAGGCCAACAGGGAAGGGGCAGCTTGCACTGGTGAGTCCAGCACTGACAAGACCAAGTAACACCAGTGAGAACTAGATGGCAAAAGGCAAACGCAGGAACGTCACTAACAGAAATCAAGGCAATATGGCAACATCTGAACCCAATTCTCCTCTACCAGCATGTCCTGGATACCCCATCACACCAGTAAAAAAAGATTTGGATTTAAAATCACTGGTCATGATGCTGGTACAGGAACACATGAAGGACATACTTAAAGAAATTCAGGAGAAAATGGATCAAAAGTTAGAAGCCCTTGCAAGGGAAACACAAAAATCATTGAAAGAAATCCAGGAGAATACAAAAGCCAACAATGAGGAAACACAAAAAACACTTAAAGAAATACAGAAGAACTTTGGTCAACAGGCTGAGGTCATGAAAGAGGAAACACAAAAATCTCTTAAAGAATTACAGGAAAGCACAAACAAGCAAGTGAAGGAGCTAAGCAAAACCATCCAGGATCTAAAATCAGAAGTAGAAACAACTAAGAAAACTCAAAGGGAGACAACTTTGGAGATAGAAAGCCTTGGGAAGAAATCAGGGGACAGAGATGCAAATATCGACAACAGAATACAAGAGATAGAAGAAAGAATCTCAGATGCTGAAGATTCCATAGAAACCATGGACTCAACAGTTAAAGAAAATGCAAAATGCAAAAAGCTTGTAACCCAAAATATCCAGGAAATCCAGGACACAATGAGAAGACCAAACCTAAGGATTATAGGCATAGATGAGAGTGAAGATTTACAACTTAAAGGGCCAGCAAATATCTTCAACAAAATTATGGAAGAAAACTTCCCTAACCTAAAGAGAGAGATGCCCATGAATATACAAGAAGCCTACAGAACTCCAAACAGACTGGACCAGAACAGAAAACTTCCCATCACATAATAATCAAAACACCAAATGTTCTAAACAAAGAAAGAATATTAAAGGCAGTAAGAGAAAAAGGCCAAGTAACATATAAAGGAAGACCTATCAGAATCACAGCAGACTTTTCACCTGAGACTATGAAGGCTAGAAGGTCCTGGGCAGATGTCATGCAGACTCTAAGAGAACATAAATGCCAACCAAAACTACTATATCCAGCAAAACTCTCAATCACCATAGATGGAGAAACTAAGATATTTCATGACAAAACCAAGTTTACCCAATATCTATCCACAAACCCAGTCCTACAAAGGATAATAGGAGGACAACACCAATAAAAGGAGGGAAATTTCACCCGGGAAAAAGCAAGACAGTAACCTTTCATCAAACCCAAAAGAAGTTAAGCAATCAAATTTAAAAAATAACGTCAAAAATGATAGGAAGTATCAATCACTATTCCTTAATATCTCTTAACATCAATGGACTTAATGCCCCAATAAAAAGACACAGACTAACTGACTGGATATGTAAACAGGACCCTACATTTTGCTGCTTACAGGAAACACACCTCAGGGTCAAAGACAAACACTACCTTAGAGTAAAAGGCTGGAAGACAATTTTACAAGCAAATGGTCTCAGGAAACAAGCTGGAGTAGCCATTTTAATATCAGATAAAATTGACTTTCAACCCAAAGTCATCAAAAGAGACTCTGAGGGACACTTCTTGCTGGTCAAAGGAAAAATACAACAAGAAGAACTCTCAATCCTGAACATCTATGCTCCAAATGCAAGGGCACCCTCTTTTGTAAAAGGAACTTTATTAAAACTCAAAGCACACATTGCACCTAACACAATAATTGTGGGTGACTTCAACACTGCACTTTCCTCAATGGACCGATCAGGAAAACAGAAACTAAACATGGACACAATGAAAGTAATTGAAGCTTTGGACCAATTAGATTTAACAGATATATATATAGAACATTCTATCCTAAAACAAAAGAATATACCTTTTTCTCAGCACCTCATGGTACTTTCTCCAAAAACAACCATATAATTGGTCACAAGACAGACCTCAACAAATATAAGAAGATTGAACTAATCCCGTGCCTCCTATCTGATCACTATGGAGTAAAAGTGGTCTTCAATAGCAACAGAAACAACAGAAAACCCACATACACGTGGAAACTGAACAATACTCTACTCAATGATAACTTTGTCAAGGAAGAAATAAAGAAAGAAATCAAAGACTTTTTAGAACACAATGAAAATGAAAACACATCATACCCAAATCTATGGGACACAATGAAAGCAGTGCTAAGAGGAAAACTCATAGCCCTGAGTGCCTCCAAAAAGAAAATGGAGAGAGCATACATTACCAGCTTAATGACACACCTGAAAGCCCTGGAACAAAAAGAAGCTATTTCACCCAGGAGGAGTAGAAGGCAGGAAATCATCAAACTCAGGGCCGAAATCAATCAAGTAGAAACAAAGAGAACCATATAAAAAATCAACAAGATCAGGAGCTGGTTCTTTGAGAAAATCAACAAGATAGATAAACCCTTAGCCAGACTGACCAAAGGGCACAGAGAAAGTATCCAAATTAACAAACTTAGAAATGAAAAGGGAGATATAACAACGGAAACTGAGGAAATCCAAAAAATCATCAGATCCTACTACAAGAGACTGTACTCAACACAACTGGAGAATCTGGAGGAAATGGACACTTTCCTTGACAGATACCAAATACCAAAATTAAATCAGGACCAACTAGACCATCTAAACAGTCCCATAATTCCTAAAGAAATAGAAGGAATCATAGAAAGTTTTCCAACCAAAAAAAGCACAGGACCAGATGGTTTCAGTGCAGAATTCTACCAGACCTTCAAAGAAGAGTTAACACCAATACTCTTCAAACTCTTCCACAAAATAGAAATAGAAGGAACACTACCCAATTCCTTCTACGAAGCCACAAGTATGGTGATACCAAAGCCACACAAAGATCCAACAAAGAAAGAGAACTTCAGACCAATTTCCCTTATGAACATCGATGCAAAAATACTCAATAAAATTCTTGCCAACCGAATCCAAGAACACATCAAAATGATCATCCACCATGATCAAGTAGACTTTATCCCGGGAATGCAGGGTTGGTTCAATATACGGAAATCCATCAATACAATCCACTACATAAACAAACTCAAAGAACAAAACCGCATGGTCATTTCATTGGATGCTGAAAAAGCATTTGACAAAATTCAGCATCCTTTCATGCTTAAAGTCTTGGAGAGAACAGGAATTCAAGGCCCATACCTAAACATACTAAAAGCAATATACAGCAAATCGGTAGCCAGCATCAAACTAAATGGAGAGAAACTTGAAGCACCCACTGGTCCCACTGAAATCAGGGACCAGACAAGGCTGCCCCCTTTCTCCTTATCTTTTCAATATTGTACTTGAGGTACTAGCTCGGGCAATTCGACAACATAAGGAGGTCAAAGGGATACAAATTGGAAAGGAAGAAGTCAAACTATCATTATTTGCAGATGACATGATAGTCTACCTAAATGACCCAAAAAACTCCACTAGAGAGCTCCTACAGCTGATAAACAACTTCAGCAAAGTGGCAGGTTATAAAATCAACTCAAGCAAATCAGTGGCCTTCCTATACTCAAAGGATAAGCAGGCTGAGAAAGAAATTAGGGAAATGACCCCCTTCACAATAGCCACAAATAGTATAAAGTATCTTAGGGTGACTCTTACCAAACATGTGAAAGATCTGTATGACAAGAACTTCAAGACTCTGAAGAAGGAAATGGAAGAAGACCTCAAAAAATGGAAAAACCTCCCATGCTCATGGATCGGTAGAATTAATATAGTTAAAATGGCCATTTTGCCAAAAGCAATATACAGATTCAATGCAATACCCATCAAATTCCTAACTCAATTCTTCACAGAGTTAGAAAGAGCAATTATCAAATTCATCTGGAACAACAAAAAACCCAGGATAGCTAAAACTCTTCTCAGCAACAAAAGAAAATCTGGCGGAATCAGTATCCCTGACCTCAAGCAATACTACAGAGCAATAGTGTTAAAAACTGCATGGTATTGGTACAGTGACAGGCAAGAGGATCAATGGAACAGGATTGAAGATCCAGAAATGAACCCACACACCTATGGCCACTTGATCCTCGACAAAGAGGCTGAAAACCTCCAATGGAAAAAAGATAGCCTTTTCAACAAATGGTGCTGGTTCAACTGGAGGTCAGCATGCAGAAGAATGCGAATTGATCCATCCTTGTCTCCTTGTACTAAGCTCAAATCCAAATGGATCAAGGACCTCCACTTAAAGCCAGTCACTCTGAAGCTAATAGAAAAGAAACTGGGGAAGACCCTTGAGGACATCGGTACAGGGAGAAAGTTTCTGAACAGAACACCAATAGTGTATGCTCTAAGAGCAAGAATTGACAAATGGGACCTCATAAAATTACAAAGTTTCCGTAAGGCAAAGGACACCATCAAGAGGACAAATTGGCAACCAACAAATTGCGAAAAGATCTTCACCAATCCTACATCAGATAGAGGGCTAATATCCAATATATATAATGAACTCAAGAAGTTAGACTCCAGAAAACCGAACAACCCTATGAAAAAATGGGGTACAGAGTTAAACAAAGAATTCTCACCTGAAGAACTTCGGATGGCGGAGAAGCATCTTAAAAAATGCTCAACTTTATTAGTCATTAAGGAAATGCAAATCAAAACAACCCTAAGATTTCATCTTACACCAGTCAGAATGGCTAAGATTAAAAATTCAGGAGTCGGCAGGTGTTGGAGAGGGTGTGGAGAAAGAGGAACTCTCCTCCACTGCTGGTGGGGTTACAAATTGGTACAACCACTCTGGAAATCAGTCTGGCGGCTCCTCCGAAAACTGGGCACCTCACTTCCAGAAGATCCTGCTATACCATTCCTGGGCATATACCCAGAGGATTCCCCACCATGTAATAAGGATACATGCTCTACTATGTTCATAGCAGCCCTACTTATAATTGCCAGATGCTGGAAAGAACCCAGGTATCCCTCAACAGAAGAGTGGATGCAAAAAATGTGGTATATCTACACAATGGAGTACTATTCTGCCATTAGAAACAATGAATTCATGAAATTCTTAGGCAAATGGATGGAGCTGGAGAACATCATACTAAGTGAGGTAACCCAGTCTCAAAAGGTGAATCATGGTATGCACCCCCTGATAAGTGGATATTAACCTAGAAAACTGGAATACCCAAAACATAATCCACACATCAAATGAGGAACAAGAAGAACGGAGGAGTGCCCCCTTGTTCTGGAAACACTCAGTGAAGCAGTATTTGGCAAAACCAGAACCGGGAATTGGGAAGGGGTAGGTGGGAGGACAGGGGAAGAGAAGGGGGCCTACGGGACTTTCGGGGAGTGGGGGGGGGGCTAGAAAAGGGGAAATCATTTGAAATGTAAATAAATTATATCGAATAAAAAATTAAAAGAAAAATGGGATATCGCTGCCAAGAACTAGCCTCAGCTTGGAGAGGTGGTCCTAAGGAAGAGGCATTTGGGAGCAATAAACTAAATGACTCCAGGTCAATTGTGGGTACAAACTGACAGCTCCCAAGAATCAGCATTTTATGAACATTAGCCCCTTGATTCTCAAAATAATCCAGCAAGTACTTAAAAAAAAAAAAAAACAAAAAAAAAAAAACATGGCAAATGAATTCAGCAATCTGCCTGCATTTGTAAGTACAGGTAATAAACCAGCTGGATGAAATATCACTCTGAGATCACCATTCCCACCTTTCCTGGGCCTAAACTTGATCTGTACTAGGCTGATCTTGGACTCTGAAATCTGCCTGCCTTTGTATGTTTCTGAGAAGCTAGATTATGAATACAGCTGTGGCCCTGTTCTTTCAGTTCCATGAAGCCCCTGAAACAAATTCCTATATTTTGCATAGTTGAAAAAATTTACATTTTAACTCTTTTTTTCAGAGTTATTTTCCTTATCTTAAGAGCTGTCCTGAAGGTCACTGCGATCACCATTTTGCTGAGCAACATATTCTTGCCTCCTGGATTCATGCTGATTCTAATTGTCATGGCACCATTAACTTTAATGGGGAGAGCATTCCCCAAAGGAGGAACATAATGTAAATTATGTACATTATTATACAAACAAGCCTCACACCTAGCAAGCATCAATAATCATGGAGGTCCATGCACTGTTAGCCATGCTCCAGGGGCAGGAACTATTCCATGCCATCTAAGAATTTTTAATTTCCTTCTAAATTTCTGTCTTCACCCTCTTTTTATTTAGTGTTAACTTGATGTTCTGTTAATTTTCATGTTTGTCAAACTTCTAATATTTCTATTGTTGATATCCAGCTTTAATCCATGGTGATCACATCAGAGACAGGATATTAGTTTAGTTATCTTATATGGTGATCCTCACCTTATATCCATATAGGTAGTCAATTTTGGTGAAACTTCTGTGAATTTCTGTGATGAAAGTATGATATGTTCTGTAAATATCTGCTAGGTCTATTTGGTTCATGATTTTTTTTTAACTCCAGCATTTTGCTGTTTAGTTTTTGTAGAGATGACTTGTCTAATAGTAAGAGCAGGATATTGAATTTACCCACTAACATTGTGTGAGGATAAATACATAAAAACGTGGAAGAATCCCTTTTATAAACTTCTGTGCCTTTATATTTTGTGCATAAATGTTTAGAATTGCAATATCTTCTTGGTGGATTTTTCCTTTGATGATTATGTACCCTTCTCTATCTCTTCTGATTAGTTTTTATTTAAGATATATTTTGTAAGATACTAAAATGTCTATACATTTTTTTCTTCTTGGATCTATTTTCTAGGAATACTTTTTTTTCCTATCCTCTTACCTTGAAGTTATTTCTATTGTTAATGGTAAATTGCCTTTGCAAATGAAGCCTAAACATGGACTCTAAATTCTAATCCAATTTGTTCATATGTATCTTTGTATTGCAGAATTGAGGCCATGAATATTGAGAGTTATCAATGACTTGTGTTTATTGATTTTTGTTATTTTGTTAGTACAATGTCAGTTCTCCCTTTTTTAAATGTACTTTTCTGGGGCTATTTATTCATTTTGTCTTCTTAGGAATAGTTATTATCTTCAGGATAATGTATGTTTTTCCTAATGTCTTCTATAAATATTGATTGGCCAATAAATACCGCTTAAATTTGGTTTTATCGTAGAATGTTTTCTATTCTCCATGTATTGTTATTGACAGATTGTCTGGGTATAGTCCTCTGGAGGGAAATCTGGCATATCTCAGAGAAGTCAGATGCCATTCTAATGGTCAAGCCTTTATATTTTACTAGCTCTTTTCCCCTCTTGTAGCTTTTAATATCCTTTCTTTGTTCAATATGTTTAGTGTTTTGATTATTGTATGTCATAGGAAACTTCTTTTGTCTACTAGTTCTATTTGATGTGATCTATGGGTCATGCACACTGCTAGCCAAATTATTCTTTATGTTTGGCAATATTTTCTAAAAAATATTTGTTTTGATTTTGTCCTAGGTTTCTTTTCCTTTTTCTATTCCGATTGTTCACATATTTGGTTTTTCAGTACTGGCCAGGGCTTCCTAGATGTTTTCTGCCTGAATTATCTTAGAGTCTGCATTTTCTTTGAATGAAGTATATATTTGTTCAATGTCTGAGATTCTCTTTTCCACGTTTCACACTTTGTTGGTAAGGGTTCTGATACTTTTGCTTGATATCCTATTTTTTCATTTATGGTTTTTGTGGGGAGGTGTTCAATTATTCTAATTCTTTGTTAAATTTTAGCTTTATATCTTGAACTGTTTTCATTATTTCATTAAATTGTTCTTTGTATTTTATGGTTTGCATAGCTTATTATCATAGCCTATTTTCTTTAAGCAGGATAATCTTTTCAACTACTGGATACGGACTCCACATTAGAATCGGGTAAACCTCTGTACCCCATTTTTTAATAGGGTTATATGGCTCTCTGGAGTTTAACTTCTTGAGTTCTTTGTATATATTAGCCCTCTGTCGGATGTAGGGTTGGTGAAGACCTTTTCCCAATTTGTGGGTTGCTGTTCTGTTCTTTTGACAGTGTCCTTTGCCTTACAGAAACTTTGTAATTTATGAGGTCACATTTGTCAATTCTGGATCTTAGAGCATAAGCTACTGGTGTTCTGTTCAGGAACACCCCTGTGCCCATGTCCTCAATGCTCCTCCCAAGTGTCTTGTCTATTAGTTTCAGTGTGCCTGGTTTTATGTGGAGGTCCTTGATCCACTTGGACTTGAGCTGAGTACAAGGAGATAAGAATGGACCAATTTGCATTCTTCTGCATGCTGACCTCCAGTTGAACCAGCACCATTTGTTGAAAAGGTTATCTTTTTTCTACTGGATGTTTTCAGCTCCTTTGTCAGAGATCAATTGATCATAGGTATGTGGGTTCATTTCTGGGTCTTCAATTCTATTCCATTGCTCTACCTGCCTGTTACTATACCAATACCATGCAGTTTTTAACACTATTACTCTGTAGCACTGCTTGAGGTCTGGAACACTGATTCCCCCAGAATTTCTTTTACTGTTGAGAATAGTTTTAGCTATCCTGGGGACCCTGTTATATGACTCCTGGGTATATACCCAGAGGATTCCCCAGCTTGCAATAAGGACACATGCTCCACTATGTTCATTGTAGCCTTATTTATAATAGCCAGAAGCTGGAAAGAACCCAGATGTCCCTCAGTGGAGTAATGGATACAGAAAATGTAGTATATTTACACAATGGAATACTACTCAGCAATTCAAAACAATGAATTCATGAAATTCTTAAACAAATGGTTGGAAGTGGAAAATATCATCCTAAGTAAGTTAACCCAATCATAAAAGAATACACATTGAATGCAGTCACTGATAAGTGGATATTAGCCTAGAAGCTCTGAATACTCAAGACACAATTAACATATCAAATGATTCCCAAGAAGGAAGGTAGGAGACTGCCCTGACCCTGGATAGGCTTGATATAGCACTGTAGGGGAGTACCAGGACAGAGAAGTGGGAGGGGGGTGAGTGGGGAATGGGTGGATGGAACAACAACACAACAACAACAACAACGCACAAATTCAAGTGACAAAAATACAAACAAAAGTAATATGTTCTTATAAAGCTTAAAGTTTGGTGTAATATTTTGGGCAATTACATAAAAGGAAATACATGGAACAACCTGGAATAGGAGACAGAAGGAACTTATGATTCAGAGGATGGGGAAGAGTGTTGTTAAATGCTGTATTATGAACAAAATATTGCTATTTCACATATGAACTCTGAGGATCTAGGCTTATCTATACAAGATATATAAAAAAAACCCTCAATAGCAGTTGTGACAAAATCTACACAAGCCCAAGCCAAATGAATTCCCAGTCTGAAGAGGCGAGTTAAGCATACAGACACACCCCTAGCCAGAGCTACTGAGAAGTGTTAGCTGCTAGGAGAACAACAGTCAGTATTATCTAAAAGTATAGACTCTGCTAAGTTGATTCAGTGGAAGACTACACATCCAAGAATATTTAGGCAATAAAAATTGGTTTTAAGTCTATATAAAAAGGAGACAAATTTGGGTGGATAGAGAAGGGGAGTGGATCTCTGAAGAGTTGTAGGAGTAAATATGATCAAAACATGTTGTATGAAATTTTCAAAAAAACTATTTTTTTAAGAATGCATAACAATTAATAGAAAAGATTTTGAAAGAGAGCAGGTATTTAGATAGATTTGGATTTTGTATAGATTTGGGATCAAGGGAAGAGAGAAATGGTGTAATTATAATCTCAAAACATAAAAGAGTAGAATGTGTTTTTTAGGTATTGAGAACTGACACTTAGTATTGGGGATGGGTTAGGAAGGAGAACTGAGGAGATCCTTAAGAGAAAGGAAAGCCACCAGGATCTGCTTACTCCCTTGGGGACAGAGAGTGAGGAGCGGCCACACTGGGATGAGACTATGGGATTGGATTTGGAGGTGCATTGGAAAAGATGAAGAGCTACAGTTAGCCTGTCTGTCTGATTCCCTGGCTGGAGTGGCCTGCAGATTTCCTAGAACGAGCATACTTGATGTGACGATAGGATAAAGCAATTAATGGAGGGAGGGGGTTCTAAGGGGAAAATTGATGTGATCCACTGAAGGGGCAGGCAAGGTGAGAATGAGAAATAGCCTCAGCAAGTAGTTTCCTGCTGCAGAGGTAGGGATGAGATTTGGCGATTAGAATTTAGTGAGAGAGGGTATAGGTGATTATCTG
The DNA here is from genome assembly GCF_947179515.1 of Apodemus sylvaticus. NCBI lineage: Eukaryota > Metazoa > Chordata > Mammalia > Rodentia > Muridae > Apodemus > Apodemus sylvaticus. The sequence continues at coordinate 35,487,847 of NC_067495.1, forward strand.
TAATAAACCTACCTACTGTCCTGGTCAGAGTAGCCAGTGGATTCCAAAAAAAAAAAGTCTGCTTGGGTTGGGGACTGGAATAAAGAAATGAGTGGGAGTAAAGTTTGGAAGGGGTGGGTCTGCTTCTTGTGCCTTCTCTTGAGCTCTTTTCCTTATGTTCATTTTGTCCAATTCGGATGTGTTTTGTTTTATCTAATCATATAATATATTATCATATATTATATTATAATACCTTAGAAGTCAATTTATTTTTATTTAGAGATAGACAGTGAGTAGATCTCCATGGGAGGGACACGGGGAAGAACTGGGATAAGCAAAGGGAGGGAAAACCATGATCAAGATATATTATGTGAGGAAAAAATTCCATTTTCAATAAAACTTTATTCTAAAAATGTAAAATAAGACTAAGAAAAAAGGAAACTGATTATTGCATCATTCAATTCAATCTCGGCAAACTCAAGAAAACATTCAAATTCATACTAGAATGTTACAGATCATTTTATACAAACACTATTTATATTCATTTATTTTAAGCTTCATCGTGGACTGGGGATGGGATTCTATGTCCCCACTTTTAGCTGAGGAGTTATTATTACAGCTGAGAAGCTGTAAATGGTTTCCAGAGGGAGAGTATTTTACTTTAGGAGTGTAGCCCCTGATAAATTTCCAGTGCCCCAGTGTATGACCTCAAATCTTTGGGCACATGATAGGATTTATTGGATTCAGTGGGTTATAATTAATAAAAGGAGAACATGGAGTTGAGAGGGATATGTGAAAGGGAGTTCTGGGAGAAATTGGAGGACAGAGTAAAGGGTGAGCATAATCACATGATCCTATATAAATATGTTGTATTTATATAAGAAATCTTTGAAATATAAAAAGAAGGAACTATTTTAAATTATATATCTGAAAACATATGCCATTTAGAACTAGTTTAAAAAATAATTTTACCTGTAGTATAAAATCTTCTCTGTTGCATTTACACAGAGTGATAAAGAATTAAGCCTGGAATGAGCCTGGGAACCTGAGATGAGTCGTGAATGAGCAGACAGATTCTTTGGCCAGTGCATAGTATTAGATAACAAAGAAACAGGAAAGAGAAATTAAAATTTGGAAAGCTAAGATTCAGCAGTATCAAAAACTTATACTTGAACTTTCAAGCAAGGCTTTATTATTATTTTCATTCACTTTGTTGTGCAAAAAAATTACATGTATTTGTTTCTATTTGTGTGAGTCTAAGTGTCAAATCCCCCAGAACTGGAGTTATGAGAGTTGTGAGCTGCCATGTAGGTGCTTGAAATTGACCGTAGGTCCCTCAGAAGAACAGCAAGTACTTTTAATTCCTTAGTCATCTCTTCATCCATACTTAATATTAGCTGAGGAAATGACAGTTATTTTATACAGCTTTATATCATAAGGTTTTAGATGACATATATAAAGATTAGAATGTTATGATGTAGGCCAAATTATGTATTCTACTAGAAACCCAAGTTGTTATAATTAAATAAAATGTTTTTTATCATTTCCTTTATGCAAATATTCACCATATATACATCATATGCATAAATTTAGTTAATGTAATAACAAAAGAAAGTATTCCAAGGGCAGAAGAAAGCTTCAAATTTAAGAAACTTCTCTCTCTCTCTCTCTCTCTCTCTCTCTCTGTCTCTCTCTGTCTCTCTCAAATATGATCAAGAAATGTTTTCTGTAGCTAGGAAGACAGTTCATGAGGATCAAAGTTTGATTTCCTGAACCCTTGTAAAAAGTTGTGTATGGTGGCACACATTTGTAATTCCAGTTCTGGGTTGGGGACAAATAGAAAGAGGCAGATCTGTGGGGCACAAATGGCAGCCAGTCTAGCTTTTACAGAGAGCTCTAAGCTATTGAGAAATGTATCCCCCCCCCTCATCAAAAAGACATCTGAAAAGCAACATGTAAGGGAGGTAGGCAGGCAGACATGCAGACAGGGACACACACACACACACACACACATCCTGTGCACCTGAACAGGATACATATATACAGATATACATACAAACACAAAGACATATTCCCATAGCCACTGTTATATTTTTACTTGATGGTTAGCACTGTCATAACCATATTCTTATCATGAGGGGAATGGGACTAAGGAATTCCTTGATATGAAGCTGAAATAAACATATCTAGATTCTTGAATGTGTCCTTAAGCCTCCATACTAAACCACCGTAGAGTTGTCCCACTTGTAGTCTCGATAAGTGCAATTAAACTTTTCCATACATTCATTAGGTTTTGGTTAGTTATACCTTCTGTCAGAGGTAGGTAAAGTGATGTACATGGTCTCACTTCTCTTCTGTGTTTAAGATTATCCAGTTAATGATAAGTATTTAATTTGTGTTTGAGATTTTCAATTTGTCTCTTGAGTTTTCATTACCACAATTTTTGTTTTACTTGTGCAATCAGTACAATAATAAAAATATGACATCCATAAAGAATGACATGATTAATATCCTGGAAATATGTTAGACTATCTCCACAAAGCAAACCAGGGAAACTCCCCCTGGATTGTCAGGTTTTATAAATATGCCTCTCAGTAACTTACTATCAAAGACAGAATTCTTGATTAAAAAGTAAAAATGGATTCTGCCTTTAACAAGATTATTCTTAAAAAATGCCATGAACATGCAATGCAAATTAACACTGTGTGTATGGTTCACCAGAAAAACATGACTATGATAAGTTTAGAAAGTTTATTCTTAATTTTTTAAAAACTTGTAATAGAAATTAAATCATTAAAATAAGGTCAAATTTAGAGCCTACAGAAAACCATCTTTTTTCCTTCTTGCCTTAGAACACAAAGTCAAATATGACAATTACATTTCCCTGAGATTATCTCAAAAACAGCCAGCTAATGTGACTAAATGTAAGCTCATTCATACTCATGAATGCAAATCCCAGATTTAGAGATGTTGAACTCTCTTGTACATTTATTTCCTTAAGGTGTTAATCAACTCAATATAATAAAGTCTTATCTGCCATGTACTGATGTCCAGTCTATGGTAGGAAGGCTTAAAGGGCAGGAAGATGGAAACAAGGCAAAAAAGAACAAGGCATCTGGTAGGCAAGAAAGCTACTTCAAAATTGTCTGGAAAGCTAATTAGATGTTAGTTTCTGATGCTCTTTAATGTAGTATCTAAACAACACATCAAAGGGCAAGAGAAATCAGAATGAGAGTCAAACTTTATTCTCAAAGAAAGTAAAACCTCAAAGGAAACAGAAGTCATGAACTCATGGAAAATGTGGAGTTTCAGCAAGTAAAAATTGGGTTATGGATGTGGGTTCATTATACACAGATAGATGAGGAGAAAGCAGATTAGGTTATCTTGCCAAGGGATGGGGTCTCAGTAGGAGAAAGGTCCCCGGATGACATCATCCAGGAGTGGAAAGCTATAGTTCATAATTTCTGCACTCACTTGTTTTAGCTAAAGGTCAACTGTTCATAAATGCAGCCAATCATTTGGAAACATCAACTGTTTGTAACAACTCATGCTCAGACCAGGTGATGTCTTTGTTATTTCATCAAGCCAGGCCATGGTAAGGCTTTCCCATTCTTACGGGTCTGAGGCAGTAGGGAAATTGATATGGCCATGCTCAAGTCAATACACATTCAATCAGAACTTCATCTGCTCTCCACACTAACACATCAACAGGTAAATTTGGCCTAGACTAACTGCACTGCAACCTATCCACAGATGTCCAGCAATGTGATAAAGAAACATTTATCATACATAGCACCAATTCACAAGAGGTGACAAGAGGTGCCTACTCAAGAAAACTAAGTATAGTGGTTTTAAGAAGGAATTAATAATAAACCATCCCCCAAAATTATTAAGCCTAGATATTTAGAATTCAAATGAAAAAATATTTTAAAAGAATCATGATTTTGGACTTATTTCCATGTACCATCTGCATTTTATAAAAATGCAAGTAACTTTCAAAATGCACTCTGTGACAGCTCAGACCATTACAAATTCAATTGAATTGGAAGAAAAGGTTACAGTAAAGGATTTTGTGAGGGATTTTACTTTTAAAGTCAAAACAGAAATAACAAAACACCTGAAACTAGAGATGACTTCTCATACATAAACTACTGGTTTTCCAAGTATGTGTCAACAAAATCCACTGTTTCATCTCAGGGAATGCTTCATCTTCTTTCTGTTCCCCTTGTTAAGCTGATCTCATTACAACATGTGTGTACTTTCCCCCAAGAGTCATGAATCACCTTGTAAATTATTTAAGTCTGGTGTGTGTCAGGGAGATCTCTAATGGCAGGAAGAGAAGCAGAAAGTTGAAGGAAGAGACGTAAACATAAATTAAAATTAAAAATTAGGCTTGGTGGCACAGCCCTGTAATCCCAGCAAGGATCTTGAGTTCTAGCTATGCTGTCCTAAGGTGAGAGTTCAAAGTCAGCTTGGACTACATGTCAAGATCCTATCTTAAAATAAAATATAAAAACATTGTTACAATCATAATTAGGTGGCAGAGTGTCTGTCTAGCATGCCTAAGGCACTAAGATTAATCCTTACTATAGCAAAAGAAAAAGAGAAAAATCAGTACACAGCTGATATGTTCTGCCTATTTTGTAAATATTACAATTTAAGAAATGGATCACATCAACATTCTCTTCTGTTGTATTTGGAAGTTTTCAATGACACCATACAAGATTAACACATAACTTTCTGTTGTCTTTTCCCCCACTTTGAGATTTTGATGATATCACATTAGGCAACTATGTCAAATGGTATGTCTAAGATTTACAGAATACCAATGGCTTATCCTCTAAGATCAAGAATTGGCAAATGGGACCTCATAAAATTGCAAAGCTTCTGTAAGACAAAGGACACTACCAACAGGACAACATGCCAACCAACAGATTGGAAAAAGATCTTTACCAATCCTACATCTGATAGAGGGCTAATATCCAATATCTACAAAGAACTCAAGGAGGTAGACTCCAGAGAACCAAACAACCCTATTAAAAATAGGGAGCAGAGTTAAACAGAATTCTCAACTGAGGAAACTCAAAGGACTGAGAAGCACCTAAAGAAATGTTCAACATGCTTAATCATCAGGAAAATGCAAATCAAAATGATGCTGAGATTCTACCTCAAAACAGTCAGAGTGGATAAGATGAAAAACTGAGATGACAGCAGATGCTGGCAAGGATGTAGAGAAAGAGGAACACTCCTCCATTGCTGGTGGTATTACAAGATGGTACAACCACTCTGGAAATCAGTTTGGTGGTTCCTCAGAAAATTGGACATAGTACTACCTGAACAGCTATACCACTCTTGGGCATATACCTAAAAGATGCTCCAACATATAAAAAGGACACGTGTTTCACAATGTTCATAGCAGCATTATTTATAATATCCAGAAGCTGGAAAGAACCCAGATGTCCTTCAACAGAGGAATGTATACAGAAAATGTGGTATATTTGCACAATGGAGTACTACTCAGCTATTAAAACAATGAATTAATGAAATTCTTAGGCAAATGGATGGACCTAGAAAATATCATCCTGAGTGAGGTAATCCAATAATAAATAAGCACACATGGTATGCACTCACTGATAAGTGGTTATTAGCCCAAAAGCTCGAAATACCCAAGACACAATTCACAGACCACAAGCTCAAGTAGAAGGAAGACCAAAGAGTAGGTGCTTTGGTCCTTCTTAGAAAGGGGAACAAAATACTCATGGAGACAAAGTGTAGAGCAGAGACGGAAGGAACTGCCATCCAGATACTGCCCCACCTGAGGATTCATCCCAGATACAGTCACCAAACTCTAACACTATTGTGGATGCTAAGAAAGGCTTGATGAAAAGAGCCTGATATAGCTGTCTCCTGAGATGCCCTGCCAGAGCCTTACAAATACAGAGTAGGATGCTAGCTGACAACCATTGAAATGAGTGTGGGGTCCCCAAAGGAGGAGTTAGAGAAAGGACTGAAGGATCTGAAGGTGTTTGGAACCCCCAAAGTAAGAACAATATCAATCAAACAGACCCCCCAGAGCTCCCAGGGATCTATGCCACTAAGCAAGGAGAACACATGGTTCTGGCTGCATATATAGCAGAGGACAGCCTTGTCAGGAATCAATGGGAGGAGAGATCCTTGGACCTATGGAGATCTGAAAGATGCCCCAGTGTAAGGGAATTGAGGTTGGGGAGGCAGGAGTGGGTGGGTGGGTGGAGGAACACCCTCATAGAAGCAGGGGGAGGGGGTATGGGAGAGCAGGTTTTCAGGAATGGGGTAAACTGGGTAAGGGGATAACACTTGAAATGTAAATAAATAAAAACAAAGATTGCATATTAGCAAAAGGTAGAGTATGCAGTGGATACAATATTCCTTAACTCACTTAGATAAAAATCAAAGAGTAGATGGCTATTTCTAAGACCTAAGAGAGCAATACCCAGCACAGCCAAGGTCCCTAGAGTAATCAATGTGGAGATGTTAATTACATTGGTCCAAAGGAATAGTGACAATTCTTTTAATTGAAATAGGGCTTTTTTTCATAGTATACAGAACAATTATGGTTTTGCCTCCTCCAACCCTTCTAGATCACCCCAAGTATTCTCATATTCCCCCACCTTCTCATTCACTCATATCCACACATTTTCTTGCTTTCTTGTATTAGAAAACAAACAGGCATCTAAACAAAGTCAGGAAAAATAACAAAGCAAAATAAGCAAAGTAAAATAAATAAAGCTACATAGGCCAAACAATAAAAGGAAAGAGAAAGAGAGCTAAATAAGTAGGCAGAGATACACATATTAACACACATGGATAACCCTTAAAGACACAAAACTGGAAACTACACTATATCAAAAGATGTATAGAATAACACACACACACACACACACACACACACACACACACACACTCAGACAAAGCATTATGAGACAAAGACCTCCAAATTTGGTTTTCTTTTGCTTTTCTATATACTGCTGGGCATGGGGATTGCTTTTAATTGTGGTTTGTATGTCCATGAGGCCCTTTTGGGGAAAATTATTTTTTCTTTTACAGACAGTTATTAACTGAAGATAAATTTCAGTGTGTGGATGAGGACTTGTGTTCATTTTCTTCCTCAATATTGGGGCCTTTTCTGGTTTATACTTATGTAGACACTATGTATGATTGCAATGTTTCTGTGAGTTCATGTGTTTATCAGTTTTGTGTCTAGGAATACTTATTTGCTTAGTGTTTTCCATCCTGTCTGGCTATTTCAATCTTCCTGCCTCCCCTTCTACAGAGTTATCTGTTTCCTGATCCCTGAGGGGATGGATTTGATGGAGACATTCAATTTATAACTAAGTCTTCCAAGGTCTTTCACTCTCTACCCATAGTCCAGTTGTGGATCTCTGTATTTATTCCTATCTATTGGGAAGAGAAACAGAAAGAAACTTCTCTAATGGTGGCTGAAGAAGAAACTGATGCATAGGTATAGCAAAATGTCATTAGGCATCATTTTATTTCGATTTCTTTAGCAGAACAAAAGTATTTGGTTTTTCCCCTAGGTCCATGACCTTTCTAGGCTCAGGTTCTTGGTTGTACAAGCAGAGTCTAAGATGGGTCCCATTTCATGGAGTGGGCCTTAAATTCAATCAGACAATTCCACAATTTTTGTACCACTATTGCATCAGTATATGTATGACACAGGCAGATTACCATGGTAGATCTAAGGTTTTGTACCTGGATTATTGTTTACTTTTTTCCTGATAGGGTATAGACTGACTTTCATTACCATAAACACTAATCACCTGAGGTGAAGGCTCTAAGTAGGAACCAGGTCAGCTTACCTATGTTCAATGAGTTATGTAGGTATTATCTTTATCCATAGGGCCATATCATCATTTTGTGGAGAGGGCCAAATAGTCTGTGTTGTTTGAACATTTTTGTCGGGTATATTTGGCAAAAACTCAAACATATGCACCCCATTCTTGGCACTGGATGTTTCATTTGGTGGAATATCTATTTGGAACATTGTCTCCTCCATTGTTCAGAGATCCCATTTAGATTTCCTTTATATGTGCATATATTTTAAGAAGCATCTACTATAGTACATTGAGCTGTTAGCTCTAAGATTTCATTATGAATACCCAAAACTTGATTACTTTCATATTTTTCAATCGATATTTCTGCAATTCTATCTATAACTTGTTTTTAGCCGTTACTGGCAGAGAGATAGGGAAGTAATCATGAAAGATGCCCCCAGAAGAATGGAAATTGCTTACATAAATTCTGGTGCAGAAGAATTAATGGAATTAATTCATTAATACAGATTATCTGATGCTGATCAATTTTAATGATCCAATGTTGCTTGTGTGTAAAATCGAAATTAGCCTCATACATCTCTATTTGCCTTGTGTTCTGCCTCTTGTGTTACTTTTGAATGATGTGGGTTGTTATATGAAGTAAAGTATATATAGGTTGTGATGTTAAATTTTATACTTATTTGGAAGGACCTAGCATATGATATTTCCACATAATATAATACATAAAACAAAAGCTACCAGATGTAGATGCTGTATCTCTGAAAAGGGAACAACCACAGTGAATATGGGTGTTGCCATTATTGAGATTGGGTCTTAAAATGAATAAAATGGTGAAAATAAACTTTGCACCAGCATTAATGTCTCTCTCTCTCTCTCTCTTTTATATTATTGTAGACACAATGCAACCTGCTGCTTCAAATGTCTACTGCTGTGACTTCTCTGTGGTGGTAGGCTATATACCATTAAAAATGAGCCTAAATATACTCTATCTTTCTTAAGTTGCTTTTGTCGTGTATTTCTTCATAGTAATGACAAAAAAAGTATACGAAAAGATCATTGATTCTAGTTTGGGTATAAATAAAAATAGTAATATTATTCACATTTCTAAATCATCAAAGTGCTTTGTTTTCTGAGAGAGGGCAGCTTATTCATGTATGTCTAGCAGTAGGAAGGCTTAGATGGTATATCAAGCTAGTAATTGTTAGATGGTCAGTCCATGCAAGCCTGGATATAGAGTGAGACTCTGCTTCAATACACTGTTCATATAGAGTAGTTGTTTTCAACTTTGCTAATGCGTCATCCATTTAATGCAGTTTCTCCTTGTTGTGGTGACCCCAGTCATAAAATTATTTTGTTGCGACTTCACAACTATAATTTTGCTACTATTATGAATCATAATGTAAATATTTTTGGATATAGAAGTTTGCCAAAAATATCTCAACCCACAAGTTGGGAGCCACTGATTTAGAGACATACTATATTTATTGGTAAAAATGTTTCAATATTTTGTACACCTCTGTTATTCATTATAGATCTGCTGGTATATAGAATCACAGTGAAGTGGAAAAAAGACTTATATTCTGGACAAGGTTAATATTCAAGGCAATTATTATCTAAAATTACTGGTTTGCCTGACATATAAGCAAGGAGGTACAGAAACTCTGACATTCATATTTGAACAATAGTTTTTTTGTCAGAAATTGTATTCAAAATGCAAAATCTCCATTGGTCATCTGAAGTGCTTGCCCTAATGGTTATCCATTGTAGTAAACTGTATCCTCTGTCATTTGACTTTTCAGTCCAAAGCCTGTAGGTATATAAGTATGCAAAACAGAATCTATGCCAGCTACATACCACTAAGAGTAAGTGATCACTTTGGGGATAGAGTCTTAAGATGCAAACTCATTGGAGTGTAATACAATGGTGACATGTATTCCCATGACAAAGGTCTAGATCTTAAAATTCCTGCTTATTGTGGTAGATCAGTGTTTACACATATGTTTGCCTAACATTGAGATAAATAACATAAATAAGAGCTGAAATAAAACTCAAATTATTTCCCCTAGTGAACCTTAAATCTAAAATAAGTGTCTTTCCTAGCAAAGACTTATATTAAAGAGGCAGATTTTCTGTTCTACTCTTTTGTGGTGGTTTGGGAATACTGATGTCTGGTTGCTTTAAATATTTCAATTAGCTATCTAATTTATTGTACTATTACCCTGAGGTATCAAGCTGACAGTATTGTTTTAAAAGACAGAAAAGAGACAGCACACCATTTTACTTGCTACTGCAATGGTGGGTATCATAACTATGTCAAGGACACTCCTGCCTGATATTTTCAGTTCTATCCCTCCAGGCTCAAAGCAGGTAGAACAACCCTGGAAGTATATAATTGTCATACAATGCTCAAGAGTGGGAAGCTTCTTTGTTTCAACTCTTATCTGCTGTCCACTGTCCAAAAGAATCATGAATTTTTGAAAAGCTCAAGTTTCTTACTACTACTATGATGTCTTCCATGTATAATATGATTTGTAAACTTGCCAGAACACTTTCCTCCAAATTTAAAACTTATGGTATCAATGAATTGGACAACAATAAGCATCACGGTAGAGTTTATTAACGTATACTTTATGTAAAATGAAAAGGGGATCTTATTGATTCAGTTTAGTGATTTATGAAAATTGTACACATCCATGTAGTAAGGACCCAAAACAAAATATAGTGTGCCTATGTCACAGCAAAATGTTTACCTTGGACCTTCCAGGGAGAATCTTTTCAGAGAAAAATAATTTTGATTTCAATCAAGTAAATTTTTTCATTTGTGCAGTTAAATATAGTCTGTGCTATCCTACAACTCCTTTGCTCAATCTAAAGTTCTTCTTTCTTTGTCTTTGGATAGAAACACCATTATGTATTTCAGACATTTGTTCATTTTATATTGCTAAGCCAGTAATTTGTATTGTGAATATTACTACAATGTGGGCACCTATTCTAAAAGCAATAGCAACAACAACAAAAACAGTCATTGAAGAACTTGAGTTCTTCTACAGGTTGACTATTATATAAAAGGTTATTAACATAATCTCAGGAAGGCTGCTACAATCAGGGGCAATTAGCCACAATCCCAGATGTCTGCAGCTGTTACTGACCATCAGGTGAGACCCCCTAGCACAATTCCTTGCATACAGACCCCTCTGGATAAAGCCAACAACAGAAAACTCCCTGATGCTGCCTCTGCCCTCCATTTGCCAGGTCACAGCTCCACCTGCATCCCTGGAGGCCTGTTGATACCCAGGACAAACAGTGGATGAAACTGTAAGGGACCACCAGCCATATCTACATCCCTGGAAGCCTACTGCCACAGGGACAATGAGCTCTAGTTGCAATTACACTGGCCTCATGACATCAAAGACTACCAACTCTACCTGTAGCCCAAGAGGCATGCTCCCATCAGGGACTACCAGGCTTGCCAACATTAGGGATAATATTATGGCTAAAGGTAAGCATGAGAATACAATAAACAAAAGCCAGGGAGATAGGCACTTCCAAAACTCAACTATCCTACAACAGCAAGCCTTAAATATCCTAACAAATCTGAAGTGCAAGAAAATGACCTTGTATCTAATCATATGAAGATGATAGAGGCCTTTAAACAGGAAATGATTAAATCCCTTAAAGCAATACAGGAACATATAATCAAACATATAGAGGCCCTTAAAGAAGAAATTAAGAAACAAAGAAATACAGAAAAATACAAATGGTGAAGGAAATGAACAATGCTGTTAAAGACCTGAAAAAAGAAATAGAAACACTAAAGAAAATAGAGACAATGCTGGAGGTGGAAAACCTAAGAAAAAGAATAGGGATTACAGACACAAGCATCACCAGCAGAATAGAGAAGATGGAAAAGAGAATCTCAGATGTAAAAGATACCATAGAAGATATTGATACATGAGTCAAAAAATTGTTAAAGCCAATGTTTCTAGCACAAAATATCTGGGAAATTCAGGACGCTATGAAAAAATCAAGCCCAAGAAAAAGAAAATCCTTCCACCACACAACAATCAAAACACTAAATGTACAGAACAAAGAAAGAATATTAAAAGCTGTGAGAGATAAAGGACAAGTATTAGAATTATATCATACTTCTCAACAGAGACTTAGAAGCTAGAATGGCTTGGGAAAATGTCTTATATTTTCTAAGAGATCACAGACACCATCTCAGCCTACTATACCATAGGAAACTTACAATAATCATAGACAGAGAAAACAAGATATTCCATGAAAAACAAAATTTAAATAATATTTTCCATTATTCCATCCATACAGACTATACTAGAGGGAAAAACTCCAAAAAAGAGGGCTACTCTACCCAAGAAAACACAAGAAATGCATAATTCCATACCAGCATAACCAAAAGAAACATCACACACACACACACACACACACACACACACACACACACACTCACACACACAGACTACTACCACCAACATTAATCACTAATCACTAATATCTATCAATATCAATGGTCTCTATTCACCAATAAAAAGACAGAGACTAACAGAATGGAAAATGGATAGACATCACCTAAGAGTAAAGGGCTATTGAAAGGTTTTCAAAGGAAAAATGGACAGAAGATACAAGGTAGATTATAATAAATAATATAATAGATTTTCTTTTTCTTCTTTTTTATATTTTTCTTGAGACAGGGATTCTCTGTATAGCCCTGGATATCCTGGATCTCACTCTGTAGACCAGGCTGGCCTCAAACTCAGAAACTCGCCTGTTTCTGAGTGCTGGGATTACAGGTGTGCACCTGTAATCTGCCTCTCAGAGTGCTTGGATTACAGGTGTGCACCACCACCACCCGGCTATAGATTTTCAATCATACATAACCAAAAGGGATGCTGAAGGACACTTTATACTCATCAAAGGATAATCCACCAAGATGGTGTCCCAATTCTGAAATCTATGCCCGAAATGCAAGGGCATCCATATTTTAAAAGAAACACTGTGAAAACTTAAATTGTACACAAAACCCCACACATTAATAGTGGGGGGTGTCTTCAATATACCTCTCTCACCAATTGCCAGGTCATCCAAACTGAAACTAAACACAGATATAATGAAGCTAACAGAGCTTGTGAATCAAATGGTTCTTACAGATATCTAGAGAATATTTTATCCAAATATAAAAGATTATACCTTCTCAGCACCTCATGTAACCTTCTCCAAAACTGACCATATAATAGGTCACAAAGCAAGAGTCAACAGATGAAAGAAATTATAAATAACTCCTTGTATCCTATCAGACAACAATAGAATAAAGATGGAATTCAACAACAAAACAACACAAAGCTTACAGAAACTGAACAAATTTCTACTCAGTGATCATCTGGTCAGGGAAGAAATTTGAAAAAAAGAAATTAAAATCTTTCTAGAATTCAATAAAAATGAAGGCAAAACATACCCACAATAATGGGGCAAAATGGAAGCAGTACTAAGAGCAAATTTCAAGCAATGAATACCTTCATGAAGAAATTGGAGAGTTCTCATACTAACAGTTAAAAATTACACATGAAATCTCTAGATTCCAAAAACACCAAAACAACCAAAATGAGATAATTAGATGGTAGGAAATAGTTAAGCTAAGAAAAAAGTCTTCCCCAGTTTCTTTTCTATTAGTTTCAGTGTGTCTTGTTTTATTTGGAGGCCCTTGATCCACTTGGACTTGAGTTTAGTACAAGGAGATAAGAATGAATCAATTCACATTCTTCTGCATGCTGATCTCCAATTGAACCATTTGTTGAAAAGGCTATCTTTTTTCCACTGGATGGTTTCAGCTCTTTTGTCGAAGATCAAGTGACCAAAGGTGTGTGGATTCATTTCTGGATCTTCAATTCTATTCCATCGGTCCACTTGTCTGTCACTGTGCCAATACCATGCAGTTTTTTTTTTTTTCTTTTTTTTAACACTATTGCTCTGTAATACTGCTCAAAGTCCGGGATACTGATTTCCCCAGGAGTTCTTTTATTGTTGAGAATAGTTTTAGCTATCCTGGGTTTTTTTGTTATCCCAGATGAATTTGAGAATTGTTCTTTCTAACTCTATGAAAAACTGAGTCGGGATTTTTATGAGGATTGCATTATATATATTGCTTTTGGCAAGATGGCCATTTTTACTATATTAATACTGCCAATCCACGGGCCTGGAAGATTTTTCCATTTTCTAAGGTCTTCTTCGATTTCTTTCTTCAGAGACCTGAAGTTCTTGTCATATAGAACTTTCACTTGTTTGGTTAGAGTCACCCCAAGATACTTTATATTGTTTGTGGCTATTCTGAAGGGTGTCATTTCCCTAACTTCTTTCTCATCCTGCTTATCCTTTGAGTATAGGAAGGCAACTGATTTGCTTGAGTTGATTTTATAACCAGCCACTTTGCTGAAGTTGTTTATCAGCTGTAGGAGTTCTCTGGTGGAGTTTTTTTGGGGGGTTACTTAAGTATACTGTCATATCATCTGCAAATAGTGATAGTTTGACTTCTTCCTTTCCAATTTGTATTCCCTTGACCTCCTTATGTTGTCTAATTGCTCTAGCTAGAACTTCAAGTACTATATTGAAAAGCTATGGTGAGAGAGGACAGCCTTGTCTAGTCCCTGATTTTAGTGGGATTGCTTCAAGTTTCTCTCCATTTAGTTTGATGTTGGCTACCGGTTTGCTGTATATTGCTTTAACGATGTTTAGGTATGGGCCTTGAATTCCTGCTCTTTTCAAGACTTTTAGCATGAAAGGATGCTGAATTTTGTCAAATGCTTTTTCAGCAACTAATGAAATGATCATATTGTTTTTTTCTACTAACAATATATGTATTTGAAAATACTATGGATCATAAAATAAATCAGCCTAAAAAAAATGATTAGTCTCAATGCCGCCGTGTAGGGAATACCAGGACAGGGAAGCGGGAGAGGGTTGATTGGGGAACAGGGTGAAGGGAGATTTTCAGGGGGGAGGGATTTTCAGGGGGGAGATTTTCAGGTGGTATGCGATTTTCAGGGGGGAGGACCAGGAAAGGGGAAATCATTTTAAATGTAAATAAAAATATATCTAATAAAATAATAAAAAATGGATAATCAGTTTAGGAAATACAAATGTTATTGTCTACTTCCTTTATAAACCCCTTTGGATTTTGTGACCCTACACTGTTGAGTCTTTTCCTTATGTCTCCTGTTGCTTCATTACCTCTTCATACAATGCTTTCTCTTTCAAGAATATTTGAAATAATGGTGATTTTCAGATATTAGTCTTTACTAACTCTCGAAAGATCAAATTGGAAATCCTGAAACACTCTCTGAACATAACTGTTGAACAAGTGTTCTTCTGAATTCTAAGCCAGTATAACAAGTGGCTATTTGACTCCTTGATTTAGATACTTTTTTCAGTTCTTATCTTTCTTTTCTTTTCTTTCCTTCCTTCCTTCCTTCCTTCCTTCCTTTCTTTCTTTCTTTCTTTCTTTCTTTCTTTCTTTCTTTCTTTCTTTCTTTCTTTCTTTCTTTCTTTCTTTCTTTCTTTCTTCCTTCCTTCCTTCCTTCCTTCCTTCCTTCCTTCCTTCCTTCCTTCCTTCCTTCCTTCCTTCCTTCCTTTCTTTCTTTCTTTCTTCCTTCCTTCCTTCCTTCCTTTCTTCCTTGCATGTTTACGTGCTTGATTTCTTCACTTTGCATCTCTCAGTTCCTTCTCCCCATTGCCCCTTCTCCTGTGAGAGGATGTACTCCTGGGTATCTCCCCAACCTGGCACATCAAGTCACTGCAGGTCTAGGCACATTCTCTCATACTGAGACCAGAAAAGGTAGTCCAGTTAGGGGAGCATATTTTACAGATAGGCAACAGCTTCAGAGATAGTTCCTACTCCAGTTGTTGGGGGTCCAACATAGAGACTGAGCTGTTGATCATGTCAGCAGCCTGGGTCCAGCCTATGTATACACTTTGGTTGGTCATCTGATATATGGTGTATTTTAGCTCTGATATTTAATTTTTGTCCAGTTGACCCATCTATTGGAGAAAGTGGGGTTTGATGTTAATCCATGAATTTAATTTAATGGTTTGATATTAATCTGTGTCTTTAAATCCAATATAATATGTTTTATAAAACATTGTGTACCAGTGCTTGGTACATATGATTAGGAAAGAAATGTATTTTTGGTTAACTCATATTGTTTGTATTTTTCTTATGAAATCTGAATGCATAGACTTTTTTGCTATTTCTGTATTTTATGTGATAGAATAGACTGGGTCAGAGAACAGCATGTACAGGTCAGTTGTGCTTAAATAGTGGATATTGCTTGGGTATAATGAAATCATGAAAAGAAGGAGGGTGGTAATCTAGCATGCAAGCTCAGAGTTTGAGGATAGATCTAAGGTTTGAGGAGGATTCATGAAGTAGATGATCAGGCAGAAACACCAGGATAGACTTTAGGAAAGGGTGTGTAAGATCTGTGTGAGTGAAGAGGTTTGACATGGTGTGGGAGTTGCCTGTGCATCTGTGACAAGCAGAGTAGCTTTTGGTGGAATCATAGAGGGGAGTTGCAGTCTAGACTAAGACTAATGCAGAAAAATAGAAGAAACTTATGTCTTACATAAAAAGAAATATGTCCTCTGGGAAACACATACATGACACTGGAAAAAATCCCTTTCTATCTTAACAATCTACTTAACAAATTGTGTAATTTAATAGCATTTTAAATTATTATCCTTCCTAACTTGTATTTGGGGGTAGATAAAGGCCAAAGAAGCTATTTTTCATTTTATTCAATCATAGGGAAGGTTTTCATAAGTGTTAATGGTGATGGCAAAGAATAAATTTGGACTTTTAGGGAAAGAAAAGAGAACTAATGTAACTATGTATATGAAATGGGGGAAGGGATAAACTTCTTAGTATAAACTACCATTCACAGAAACAGAAAGAAAAGCCTCTTACTCTTAATGGAAAAAATGGGCTACAAATACTGCTTTTAACCAAAGTGATTTAACTTCTTAAACTAAGCAATTGGTTCTTTGAAAAATATAAGGAACTTCAGGAGAAATGCCTTAGTATCACTTAGGCCTAATTCACTAAGTTGAGTTTTATTGCCAGATGTAAAAGCTAAACTTGTTCTTTGACTTCATATGTAGATTCATTCAAGCACTGAAGTTCCCTAAGCACTATCTACTTTAATTTGTCAATTCTTTAAAGACTCTTTGTATCTTTCCATGTCTTAACCCCGTGTTCTATAAATAACAGACTTAGACAAGTTTTACTTACTTTCACTGAGATTAGTTAAAAGCACCCTTCTTTTCCAATTTGGATTTTGAAAAATGGTACTGATTTGCCTGTTCCACCTGTTTTACTTACTACAAAAGCCTACACCATTAACTTTCCACACACTTTGTTTACTTTTTTTTTTTTTTTCGTTTTTCGAGACAGGGTTTCTCTGTATAGCCCTGGCTGTCCTGGAACTCATTCTGAAGACCAGGCTGGCCTCGAACTCAGCAATCCGCCTGCCTCTGCCTCCCAGAGTGCTGGGATTAAAGGCGTGTACCACCGTTGCCCAGCTCCACATACATTTTGTAACATTTATATTTAAAATTTATAAAAATCCATTTATAGTAAAAGTAAAAAAAAAAAAACTCTAATAGAAATATTTTCAAGATGTATCCAAATTTTCTTTGGAATATCTGAGTATACAAGGCAATAATTCATACCATAAAGAATTTGTTTATGAAGAAAAACAAGTTGCAAGTAAATAAAATTTGCCATTTCCACAGAGAAAACTTTTGTGGGAAAAAGAACATGTTTGTATTTTTAATGAAATCTGAATGTAGACTTTTTTTGCCATTTCTGAGTTTGATATGATAGAGTAGGCTGGGGCAGAGAACAATATATACAGGTCAGTTGTGCCTAAATGGTGGATATTGCTTAGGTATAATGAAATCACGAAAAGGGGGGAGGGTGGAAAGCTAGCATGCAGAATGCATCTGTTCTGAGCTCAGAGTTTGAGGATAGATCTATGGTTTGATGAGGATTCATCAGGCAGAATCATCAAGATAGACTTTAGGAAAGGGTGTGTAAGATCTGGGTGAGTGAAGAGGTTAGAAATGGTGTGGGATTTGCCTATGCATCTGTGACAAGCAGAGTAGCTTCTGGTGGAATCATAGAGGGGAGTTGCAGTATAAGCAGAGTTGGCTAGACTAGAATGAGACAAAACAATGTGGGTTTTGGAGAGGATGCATAGAGATGGAGGAGAGAATCAGATGGTGTATTCACTAGACCTCAGCTAGAGGTCTGAAATTCTTCCTTCATGGCCATATTTAAATAAAGAAACTTAGATATAGAGTTTATGTGTCACATAAGAAAGTATGCTTGTTAAATAGTTAAGCATTCTCTGCTATATAGGACAATATGAACTGATGCTTTAGTTACATATTAAATAGAACCTATACTCCCTCATGGGAAGAATGCAAACTACTAAAACCACATTGGAAAAGAATTTGGCAATATGTATATCAGTTAAATAATAATTACAACATAATTTTTAAGAATACAAACTAAACAAACAAAGTTGAAAGCAAAATAAATTTTAATCATTCACATGATGGGGAGGAATTAGTGATATAGCAATAAATATGTCTAGCAAAGTCGATAATCCATAGATATATAATATTGATCCAAGAATGAAGTACAAGTACCACATAAATTGTGTCACTTTGCTTTATTCTATTGCATTATTTTCCACCTCCTTTCTGTTTTCTTTTATTTCTTTCATGATGCCACTTCCAGTGTCATGACTGCCCCACCCCTCAGATTTAGTTTTTGCATACAAGGGAAAACAAGCAATATAATATTTGTCCCATTGAATATTGTTTGTTTCACTTAACATAATGATTTCTACCTCTATCTCATTTTCTGCAGATGTTATGCCTTAACATTTCTTTCCAGAGATATAATATTCTGTTGCAAATGTATATTGTATTTTATTTATTCTTTTATCTGTTGATGTACATTTGTACTGTTTCCCCTTCCTGGCATCTACAAAATGTATATGGTAGAGCTCACATATTCTGTTCCACTGAGTGGCCAACAAGGTCCAGGGCTTCCCCTACCTTCACTTTCCAAAGCTCCTATTTCAGAACCTTGTCAGAACATATTTTTCTTTGTTTTACATGAATTCTGAGCTTTCAAAATTACACCTCCATTCTTATGTGGCAGGTACCTTTCCAACTGAGCCATCTCCTTAGCTTCTAATTTTTCTTCTTTCATAAGCTATGTGTATATGTATATGTATATAAAATACTAAGCAAAGTTGCATTCTTAAAATGAATCTTTTTTTCTTTTATTTATTAATTTTTATTAATTCTTTAATGTTTTTTTACAGTCCACACTTTATCCCCCATCTAGTTCATTCTCTGACTGTTCCACATCCCATACCTCCTCCCCTCCAAGATGATATCTTCTCCCAACCCCTGCCCCACCAGACCTCCTCACCCCTTGGGGTCTCAAGTTTCTTGAGGGTCAGGTACATCTTTTCTAACTGAGTCAAGACCTGGAAGTCCTCTGCTGTATTGTTGTACAGTTGGGGGCCTCATAATAGCTTGTGTATGCTCTCTGGTTGTTGGCTCATCTGAGAGATGTTTGGGATCTAGGCTAGTTGAGAATGCTGGTCTTCCTATTAGGTTGCCTGCCTCCTCAGCTTCTTCCAGCCTTTCCCTAATTCAACCACAGGAGTCAGCAGCTCTGCCAATTGGTTAGGTGCAAATATCTGCATTGTACTCTTTTAGCTGCTTGTTGGGCCTTTTGGAGGGCAGCCATGATAGGCCATTGTTTGTAAACATAAGTAATAGGGTCAGGCCTTGGGACACCCCTTGAGCTGGATCCCAATTTGGGCCTGTCACTGAACTTCCTTCTCCTCAGACTCTTTTCCATTTTTGTCCCTGCAGTTCTTTCAGACAGGAACAATGACAGGTCAGAGTTTTTGACTGTGGGATGGCAAACCCATCCCTCACTTGATGTCTTTCTGCTGGAGGTGAGCTCTACAAGTTCTGTCTCGCCACTCCAGGACATTTCATGTAAGGTCCCTTTGAGTCCTGAGAGTCTCTCACCTCCCAAGTCTCTGGTACTTTCTAGAAGATCCCATACTTCCTACCTCCCAAGGTTGCCTGTTTATATTCTTTCTGTTGGCCCTCAGAGCTTCACTCCTGCCGCCCCCCCCCAATACCTGATCATCTTTCCCCTCTTCCACTCCCTGTCCTCTTTCCCACTCAGGCCCCTCCCTCCCTCCCCACCTCCTGTGATTGCTTTCTTCTCCCTCCCAAGTGGGATTGAGGTATCTTCACATGGCCCTTCAGCTTGTTAACCTTTTTTTAGTTCTGTGGATTGTATCTGTGGGTATTTTGTACATTTTTGGTTAACACCCACTTATTAGTGAGTACATTCCACGTATGTCCTTCTGGGTCTGAGTTACCTCACTCAGGATGATATTCTCTAGTTCCATCCATTTGCCTCAAAACCCATGATGTCTTCATGCTTAATAGCTGAGTAGTACTCCATTGTGTAAATGAACCACATTTTCTGTATCCATCCTTCTGTTGTGGGACATCTGGGTTGTTTCCAGCTTCTGGCTATTACAAATAAGGCCTCTATGAACATAGTGGAACATGTGCCCCTGTGACATAGTAGGGCATCTTTTGTGTATATGCCCAAGAGTGATATAGTTGGGTTTTCAGGCAGATCTATTCTATTGTTCTGAGGAACCTCCAGATTGATTTACAGAGTGTTTATACGAGTTTGCAATAACATCAGCAATGGAGAAGGGTTACTCTTTCTCCACATCCTTGCCAACATATGCTGTCACATGAAATTTTGATTTTAGCCATTCTGAGACACCATAGCCTGACGGCATCCCAGAAGTTCAGCTACAAGAAGGTCAACTAGTAAGCAACCCTCCTGAAGGCCCACAACCCTTAGGAATGCAAAGGAGCACAGTGGACTTAGGACCTATCATCCCCTAAAGTCCCGTCTCCCTAAATTCCACTTCCCTTCTGGCTGGTGTCTACTGCCATGGTAGATCACCAGCTTCTTTGTGGCCCTGAAAACACCACAGCCTGAAGTTATCCCAAGAGTTCTGCTGCACACTGGGTCACTGATACCACAGTCTGAAGACCTCCAAGGAGCTCCATTGTATGCACAGCAGCTGACCCAACAACAGCGTGAAAGCCTCCCTGGAGTGCTCCTGAACATAAACCCCACAATCTCCTGAACATAGATCCCACAATCAAAAGGCATCGCAGGAGAATAGCTACATACAAGGCAACAGCTTGACTGTTTCTCTGAAGTCCCGACAGTGTGCAGGCCTCCCAGGAGATTTACCACAGCCAGGACAACAGATAAGCAGCTTCTCTGCCCCTATGAAGACTCCACAGACTGAAGACCTCCCAGATGGCTTCCCAGAAGAGCCACTGCAGCCAAAACAATAGGTTACCAGTGTACATGCCCCTATGAAGACTCCACAGTCTGAAGGCCCCACAGGAGGTCTGCTACAGTCAGGGCCACAAGCCCGCCAGGAGACCTGACACAACCTAGGGACACAAGAGACAGGCTCCAGACAGAAACACAGAGACCTGCAAACACCAGAGATAACCAAATGATAAGAGGCAAGAGAAGACCATAAGCAACAGAAGACCATATATTCTCTCAACACAGCATGGCCTGGATACACCAGCACACCTGAAAACCAGGAAGCTGACCTAAATTCCTATCTCATGAAGATAATAGAGTTCTTTAAGGAGAATATAAATAACTCACTGAAAGAAATACTGTAAAACACAGGTAAATGGATAGAATCCCTTAAAGAGGAAACAAATAAAGAAATATGAACAAACAGGTGAAGGAATTGAACACAGTGGCCCAAGACATAAAAATGGAAGTAGAATCTATAAAGAAAACACAAATGGAGGCAAACCTGAAATGGAAAAAACTAGAAATTAATCTCTTATTTATGGTGAACAGGTATATTAGTATATTTTTAATTCTACTTCCAACATTTCTGTTAAAGATTTTTATGTATATTAGTAAGGGATGTCAGTTTGTAGTTTGGAGGGTTTTTGTTTGGGAGATGGGTCTGGTTTTGGTGTCAGTAAAGCCATTTTATAAACATAAATAAAAAAATGAAAAGGTTCACCTTTGAAATTTTCTGAACATGACTACATAGTACTACTATTTATAATTCTTTGAATATCAGAATTTCTAGACTTTTAACATGAATTGAATGCTTTTTCAGCAACTAATGAGATGATCATGTATATTTTCATTAAATTTGTTAATGTAGTAGATTTTGTTGATTCCATATATTGTACCATCCATTCATCCCTAAGATGAAGCCTATGTGGTCATGGTTAGTAACCGTTTTCATGTGTTCTTGGATTAGGTTTGCGAGGATTTTATTGAGTATTTTTCCATTGATGTTTATAAAAGAAATTTGTTTGAAGTTCTCTTTTTTGTTGGGTCTTTGTGTGGTTTAGGTATAAGTATAATTGTGGCTTCATAGAACAAATGGGATAGCGTTCCTTCTGTTTCTATTTTATAGAATAGTTTGAATAGTATTGCATTAGGTCTTATGAAGGTCTGATAGAATTCTGCACAAAACCCATCCTGAGCTTTTTATATGGGGAAATTTTTAGTGGCAGCATCTATTTCTTTATGGGTTATGTTACTGTTAAAATGGTCTATCTCATCCTCATTTAAGTTTGGCACATGGTGTCTGTCTAGAAAATTGTCTATTTCATACAAATTTTCTAATATTTATGAGTATAGGCTTTTGTTGTAGTATCTCATGATTTTATGATCTTCCTCTGTTTTCATTGTTATGACTCCCTTCTCATTTCTAATTTTATTAATTTGGATACTGTCCTTGTGCCCTCTGGTTAGTCTGGCTAAGGGTTTATCTATCTTGTTGATTTTTCTCAAAGAACACGCTCCTAGTTTTTCTGATTCTTTGTATAATTATTTTTATTTCTATTTGGTTGATTTCAGACCTGATTTTGATTATTTCCTGCTGTCTACTCTTAGGGTGAATTTGCTTCTTTTTGTTCTAGAGCTTTCAGCAGTGCTGTCAAGCTGCTAGTGTATGTTCTCTCCAGTTTCTTTTTTCTCCAGTTTTTGTTTTTTCTTTTGGAGGCACTCAGAGCTATGAGTTTTCCTCTTAGTACTACTTTCATTTTGTCCAATAAGTTTGGGTATTATGTGTCTTCATTTTCATTAAATCCTGAACAGCCTCTAATTTCTTTATTTCTTCCTTGACCAAAGTATCATTGAGTAGAGTGTTGTTCAGCTTCTATGTATATGTGGACATTCTGTTGTGTTTCTTGTTATTGAAGATCAGTCTAAGTCTGTGGTGATCTGATAGGATGCATGGGATTATTTCAGTCTTCTTGTATCTGTTGAGGCCTGTTTTATGACCAATTATATTGTCAATTTTGCAAAAAGTACCATGAGGTGCTGAGAAGCTATATTCTTTTGTTTCAGGAAGAGATGGTATCTGTTAAATAGGTATCTGTTCAATCCTTTTGGTTCATAAATTTTGTGTCTCTGTTTAGTTTGTGTTTTCATGATCTGTCCATTGCTGTGAGTGGGGTGTTGAAGTTTCCAAGTATTATTGTGTGAGGTGCAATTGTGCTTTGAGCTTTAGTAAAGTTTCTTTTATTGTGGGTGCCCTTGAATTTGGAGCATAAATGTTCAGATTTGAGCCATCATCTTGGTAGATTTTTTCCTTTGACCAGTTTGGAGTGTCCTTTCCTTATCTTTTTTGATAACATTTGGTTGAAAGTCGATTTTACTCAATATTAGAAGGGCTACTCTAGTTTGTTTCTTGGGACCATTTGCTTGGAAAATTGTTTTCCAGCGTTTTACTCTGAGGTAATGTCTGTCTTTCTCACTGACATGCATTTTCTGTATGCAGGAAATGCTGGGTCCTGTTTAAGTATTCAGTCTGTTAGTCTATGTCTTTTTATTGGGGGTTGATTCTATTGATTTTAAAAAAATATTAAGGAAAAGTGATTGTTGGTTCCTGTTATTTTTGTTGTTAAAGGTGGTATTATGTTTTTGTGGCTATCTTCTTTGTTGAAAGATTACTTTCTTGCTTTTTCTAGGGTATAGTTTCCCTCCTTTGTGTTGGAATTATTTTTTATATATATATTATCCTTTGTAGGGCTGGATTTGTGGAAAGACAGTGTGTGTGTAAATTTCATTTTGTTATGGAATATCTTGCTTTCTCCATCTATGATAATTGAGAGTTTTGCTGAGTATAGTAGCCTGGACTGGCATTTGTGTTCTCTTAGGGTCTGTATGACATCTTCCCAGTATATTCTAGCTTGTATATAGTCTCCGGTGAGAAGTCTGGTGTAATTCTGTTACTTGACATTTTCCCTTACTTCTTTTAATATTCTTTTGCTGTTTTGTTCATTTGATGTTTTGATTATTATTTAACCAGAGAAATTTCATTTCTGGTACAGTTTATTTGGAGTTCTGTAGGATTCTTATGTTTTCATGGCCATCTCTTTCTTTAGGTTAGGGAAGTTTTCTTCTATAATTTTGTTGAAGACATTTACTGGCCCTTTACGGTGGGAATTTTCTCTCTTTTCTATTCCTATAAACTTTAGGTTTGGTCTTCTCATTGTGTCCTGGATTTCCTGGATGTTTTGGGTATGGAGCTTTTTACTTTATGCATTTTCTTTGACTGTTGTGTTAATGTTTTCTATGGTATCTTCTGCACCTGAGATTCTCTCTTATATCTCTTGTATTCTGTTGGTGATGCTTGCATCTATGACTCCTGATCTCTTTCCTAGGTTTTCTGTATTCAGGCTTGTCTTGCTTTGTGATTTCTTTATTGTTTTCATTTCCGTATTTAGATCCTGGATGGTTTGGTTCAATTCCTTTATCTATTTGATTGTGTTTTTCTGTAATTCTTTCATGGATTTTTGTGTTTTTTCTTTAAGGGCTTCTGCCTATTTTCCTCTGTTCTCCTATATTAAGGGACTTATTTATGTCCTTCTTAAAGTCCTCTATCATCATCATGAGAAGTGATTTTTTAGATCTGTTATTTGTTTTTCAGGTGTGATGGTGTATCCAGGATGTCCTATGTTGGGAGAAATGGGTTCTGATGCTGCCAAGTAACTGTGGTTTCTGGTGCTTATGTTCTTTTGCTTGGCTCTCATCATCTTGTTATATCTAGGGCTACCTACTCTCACTGTCTCTGACTGGAGCCTGTCCCTCCTGTGATTCTGTTTGTGTCGGAATTCACCACAGTCCAACTGTCTCTGTGATCTTCTGATTGTGGGATCTTCTGATCCTGAGATGCTTTATTTGTCAGAGATCTGGGAGTCAAGCTGCCTCTGGGGTCCTGAATTCCTTGTGCAAGCAAGCTCCTGAGATCCTCTGAACCTGGGAGTGTTAGACCACCTAATATCCTGGGCATGTATTCTGGGTGTTGTGGGACTGGGTGTGGAGCTAGTGCCCAATGTCTGCTCAGGGCACTGACTCAGACTGAAAGGAACCAGTGTCACTGGTCGGATGGGTGTTCCTGTGTACCTGTATCCCATTGGTTTTGGGGCAGATGTTGTAGCCTCCTCACTTATGATCCTGGGCATGTTAGAGCACCTGGGAGTTGAGCTTCCTGTGGGTGTTTTGGGACTGGGTGCAGAGCTAGTGCCCAAGGTCTACTCGGGACACTGGCTCAGACCAGAAGGAATGAAAAAGATCTATTTTTAAATTTTAATTTTATGAGATTTTATATATGAGTACTGTATTTACATTATTTCTACTTCCTTCTCCTCCAACTCCTTTGATGTTCTCTCAACTCCCTCTAAAATTTATAGCATCTTTTACTCTAATCAGTCATTAATTTGCCTCATTTACAGGGGTTCTTCAGAGAGTTACCCCATATACAATGGCATGTCATCAATGTTTTACATCTATGAAATACTATGTAACAGGAGTTTGCATGAGGAATTATTAGCAAATTCTGTAAACTCCACTGGACGATTTTCACTTGTGTAAGCAGAAGTTTGTAAAAATGAAAAAAAAAAAGACTTATACTATGATGATTTTAGAACAGAAAGGGTAGTAGAAGAAATTAAAGGGAAAGATTCTTCAGTTTGCAAAGGGACTAATGATAAAATGAATGATGAGGAAAGTTTTGCCAAACATTTCTGGGCACAATAATTAACTGAATAGAAAACCTAACGAATATGAGCAATTGTGTAATTTAATAGTTCTATTTAGGGATAAAGATACAGCTTAGTTAGTAGTGTGCTATTGTGGTGTATCAAGTCCTGGATTTTAGGTCTAGCAATTTATGTAATCAGGTGTAATAGCACATGTCTCTAATTCTAGCACTTATAAAGTAGAGAAGGAAGATAAAATGTTTAAGATCCCTGAATAAATAGTGATCTTGAGGCCAGTCAAGCATGTATGAGTCTCTGTTGCTAAAATTAAAAAAAATGAAAAAAGAAAGAAAGAATGAAACAAACAAACAAACAAACATGAGCAGGGGTGGAAAGATCATGAGACCTCAATCCTACACAGTGTACTACTACATGCATAAGGAATGCTGAGAGTGGGAGAAGTAATATTGCACAGGGAAGAACACACCAATTATGTCAGGCTCCTGTCAGCAAGTACTTCTTGGCATGCATAATAGTGTCTGGGTTTGGTGTCTGTATATGGGATGGATCCACAAGTGGGGCAATCTATGGATGGCATTTCCTTCAGTCTTTGCTCCACACTTTGTGCCTGTGTTTTCTTTAGTTGGGAGCAATTCTGGGTTAAAAATTTTGTGATGAGTGGGTGGTCCCATCCCCCAACTGGGGGTGTTGCCTAACTTGTAGATATAGTCTCTACAATTTTCCCTCCCCTTTGTTGGGCTTTTCAATTAATCTGATCCCTGCTGGGTGCTTCTTGGCTATTTGAAATTCCTTAGTTGAGAATTCCCTGTTTAGCTCTGTATCCCATTTTTAATTGGGTTATTTGGTTTACTAGAATTTAACTTCTCGAGATTTTTTTTTCATATTTTGGATATTAGCCCTTTGTCAGATGTAGGGTTGTTAAAGATCTTTCCCAATCTGTTGGTTGCCATTTTTTCCTATTGACAGTGTCCTTTGCCTTACAGATGCTTTTCAGTTTCATGAGGTTCCATTTCTCAATTGTTGATCTTAGAGCCTAGCCATTGGTATTCTCTTCAGGAAAATTTCCCCTGGGCTGCTGTGTTCGAGGTTCTTTCCCATATTTTCTTCTATTAAGTTCAATATATGTGGATTTGTGTGGAGGTCCTTGAATCACTTGGATTTGAGCTTTGCACAAGGAGATAAAAGTGGATTAAACTCATATTAATAAAGTTAAGTAAATAGAAAAATATTTTAATATAATTTTTCTCTAGTTTGCAAAATATAATTTTACATTTGTTTAATACATATTCATGCTAAATCTGTGTAATTCATATATTACACTTTCAGAAAACCTTAATATGTTTAGCAAGCCATATTTCAAGGGAAAACTGTCAAATATGTTTAGTGGCTTTCATATCAAATAGGACAAATTATGATGTAAGTATATCACTATATGAGTACATGATTTCAGAATATAAGCATATATGTATATTTGTAAATATATAATGAAAGTATGTGTATAAATGTATGCAATATAAGTAATATAAATCATATAAATAATATGACTCAGTCATTCCTCCATAATTTGAATGCTTGTTATATGACATATGCTAGCAAAACTGGAGTTCACTATGTTAAAATAACCACTGCCTTCATGGGCCTGAGGTAGTAATATCCATATGTGGACACAGAAAAAATGAGTTGTCATGGAATAAATAGGCAATGAACTAGTATATATGTATATATATATAAATATATATACATATATGTATACCTATCTATATATGCATATATATATACACACATATATATAGTGTTATATTACATAATGATAGGTAGAATGAAAGTGGGGTAATATTAAAAGAATATTATATTTTATGTATAGTATAGAGAGTAGATAATGTGTTATTTTATATTAGGTTAAAAATAAAGTCCCACTAATAATATAATAGTTGAGAAAAATCTTATAAACCAAGAACCATGTAATGTAGAATATCCAGGATGAAAATATTCCCCATGGATTCCTTTTTATTTAAAGCTCAAATCATGGATTTTAAAGAAGTTTATACATAACAGGAGAATAGATTAGGGTTTACTTCTGAAAATATTAGTTAATAAATATATGAGAAGCTTTCTAGTTACAAATTAATTGTGTTCTATACAAATAATAATGGGTCCCTTTTTGCATTACTGATTTTATTTTTGACAAAAAGTGTCTTTAGGTATTGTGGTATTCATGTCTAATCCTAGCATTTGGGAGGTAGATGTAGGAGGATCAAAAATTCAAGGTCAATTCCAGATAGATAATGAATTCCAAGAAAGCCTGAACTACATAAAACACTGATGAAGAAAGAAAAGTGAAATAAATTCCACCCTGTCAAATCTAAATATAAGTCAAATGGGCATGTATTCTGGGTCTGATTGTACTTGTAAGTTGTAGCATGGCCCTTTCAAGCAACCACCTCTTATTTTACTTACATATAACACTATCCAGGATGGATATTAGAATTTAGTCTTGGGATAGAAATTATGATTCAACTTTGACAAATAATAGTAAATAACTTAAATTTTATTTTATACATAGTTAATATGAATCCATAATTATTTGTTTCAGGAGATCCTTCTAAATCTTTTTTTTTTTTGTAAGTTGTCTTCCTGTTGAATTCTTTTTTTTTTCATTTATTTTTATTTATTTGATATATTCTTTATTTACATTTCAAGTGATTTTCCCTTTCCTGGATCCCCCTTCCCGAAAGTCCCATAAGCCCTCTTCCCTCTCCCTGTTCCCCAAGCCAACCATTCCCACTTTCCTGTTCTGGTATTCCCCTACACTGCTGCACTGAGTTTTTCCAGGACTGGACTGGGGGCAACTCCTTGCTTCTTCTTGGGGACCATTTGATATCTGCCTTGTGTCTTGGGTATTCCAAGCTTCTAGGCTAATATCCATTTATCAGTGAGTGCATATCATGAGTGTTCTTTTGAAACTGGGTTACATCACTTAGTATGATGTTCTCCAGTTCCATCCATTTGTCTAAGAATTTCATGAATTCACTGTTTCTAATGGATGAATAGTACTCCATTGTGTATATATACCACATTTCCTGTATCCATTCCTCCACGAGGGACATCTGGGTTCTTTCCAGCTTCTGGCTATTATAAATAGGGCTGCTATAAACATAGTGGAACATGTATCTTTATTACATGCTGGGGAATACTCTGGGTATATGCCCAGGAGTGGGATAGCGGGTCCTCTGGAAGTATCATTCCCAGTTTTCTGAGGAACCGCCAAACTGACTTCCAGAGTGGTAGTACCAGCTTACAACCCCACCAGCTGTTGAGAAGTGTTCCTCTTTCTCCACATCCTTGCCAGCACTTGTTTTCTCCTGTCTTTTTGATCTTAGCCATTTTGACTTGTGTGTGGTGAAATCTCAGGGTTGTTTTGATTTGTATTTCCCTGATGGCTAAGGATGTTGAACATTTCTTTAGTTGCTTCTCAGCCATTCGATATTCCTCAGGTGAAAATTCTTTGTTTAGCTCTGTACCCCATTTTTAAGGGGGGTATTTGGGCCACTGGACTCTACCTTCTTGACTTCTTTTTATATCTTGTATATAAGCCCTCTGTCAGATGTACTGTTGGGAAAGATCTTTTCCCAATTTGTTGGTTTCTGTTTTGTCCTTTTGACAATGTCCTTTGCCTTACAGAAACTTTGCAGTTTTA
This sequence comes from Apodemus sylvaticus, assembly GCF_947179515.1. Taxonomy (NCBI): domain Eukaryota; kingdom Metazoa; phylum Chordata; class Mammalia; order Rodentia; family Muridae; genus Apodemus; species Apodemus sylvaticus. The sequence goes on from NC_067495.1 coordinate 35,517,568, forward strand.
TGAGGTCCCATTTGTCAGTTCTTGATCTTAGGGCATAAGCTATTGGTGTTCTGTTGATGAAATTTTCCCCTGTACCTATGTCCTCAGGGTCTTCCCCAGGTTCTTTTCTGTTAGTTCAGTGTGTCTGGTCTTATGTTGAGATTATTGATCCACTTGGACTTGAGCTTAGTACAAAGAGATAAGAATGGATCAATTCCCATTCTTCTGCATGCTGACCTCCAGTTGAAACAGCACCATTTGCTGAAGAGGCTATCTTTTTTCACTGGATGTTTTCTGCTCCTTTATCAAAGATCAAGTGACCATAATTCTGTGGGTTCATTTCCGGACCTTCAATTCTATTCCATTGATCTACTTGCATGTCACTCTACCAAAACCATGCAGTTTTTAACACAATTGCTCTGTAGTCAATTTTTTGACTTAAGGTCAGGGAAGTTCTTTTATGGTTGAGAACAGTTTTAACTATCCTGGATTTTTTGTTATTCCAGATAAATTTGAGAATTGCTCTATCTAAGTCTATGAAGAATTGAGTTGGGATTTTGATGCGGACTGCATTGAATCTGCAGATTGCTTTTGGCAAGATGGCCATTTTTATTATATTAATCCTGCCAATACAAGAGAAAGGAAGATTTTTCCATTTTCTGAGGTCTTCTTCAATTTCTTTCTTTAAAGACTTGAAGTTCCTGTCATATAGATCTTTCACTTGTTTGGTTAGAGTCACACCAAGATACTTTATATTGTTTGTGGCTATTGTGAGGTGTGTCATTTCCCTAATTTCTTTCTCAGCCTGTTTATCCTTTGAGTAAAGGAAGGCTACTGATGTGCTTGAGTTAATTTTATAACCAGCCACCTTGCTGAAGTTGTTTATCAGCTGTAGGAGTTCACTGGTGGAGTTTTTTGGGTCACTTAAATATACTATCATATCATCTGCAAATAGTGATAGTTTGACTACTTCCTTTCCAATTTGTATCCTTTTGACCTCCTTATGTTGTCTAATTTCTCTAGCTAGAACTTCAATCACCATATTGAATAAATATGGAGAGAGAGGGAAGCCTTGTCTAGTCCTTGATTTTAGTGGGATTGCTTCAAGTTTCTCTCCATTTAGTTTGATGTTGGCTACTGGTTTGCTGTATATTGCTTTATTATGTTTAGGTATGGGCTTTGAATTCCTGTTCTTTCCAAAACCTTCCACATGAAAGGATGCTGAATTTTATCAAATGCATTTTCAGCATCTAATGAAATGACCATGTGTTTTTTCTTTGAGTTTGTTTATGTAGTGGATTACATTGATGGATTTCCATATATTGAACCATCCTGCATCCCTGGGATGAAGCCTACTTGATCATGGTGAATGTTTGTCTTGATGTGTTCTTGGATTCGGTTGGCAGGAATTTTATTGAGAATTTTTGCATTGGTATTCATAAGGGAAATTGGTCTAAGGTCCTCTTTTTTGTTGGATCTTTGTGTGGTTTTGGTATCAGCGAAATTGTGGCTTCATAGAATGAGTTGGGTGATGTTCCTTCTGTTTCTATTTTGCGGAATAGTTTGAAGAGTATTGGCATTAGGTGTCCTTTGAATGTCTGATAGAATTCTGCACTAAAGCCATCTGGTTCTGTGCTTTTTTTGTTTGGCAGACTGTCAATGACCTCTTCTATTTCTTTAGGGGTTATGGGTTTGTTTAGATGGTCTATCTGATCCTGATTAAATTTTGGTAATTGGTATCTGTCTAGGAAATTGTCCATTTCTTCCAGATTTTCCAGTTTTGTTGAGTATAGGCTTTTGTAGTAGGATATAATAATTTATTGGATTTCCTCAGTTTCTGTTGTTATATCACCCTTTTCATTTCTGATTTGGTTAATTTGGGTACTGTCTCTGTGCCCTCTGGTTAGTCTGGCTAACTATTTACCTATCTTATTGATTTTCTCAAAGAACCTGCTCCTACTTTTGTTGATTCTTTGTATAGTTCTTTTTGTTTCAACCTGGTTGATTTCAGCCCCGAGTTTCATAATTTCCTGCCTTCTACTCCTCTTGGGTGCATTAGCTTCTTTTTGTTCTAAAGCTTTCAGGTGTTCTGTTAATCTGCTAGTGTGTGCTCTCTCCAGCTTTTTTTTTTTTTGTAGGCACTCAGAGCTATGAGTTTTCCTCTTAGCACTGCTTTCATTGTGTCCCATAAATTTAGGTATGCTGTGGCTTCATTTTCATTAAGTTCTAAAGTGTCTTTAATTTCTTTCCTTATTTCTTCCTTGACCAAGGTATCATTGAGTAGAGAATGGTTAAGCTTCCATGTGTATGTGGGCTTTTGTTGTTTTCGCTGCTATTGAAGATGAATCTTATTCCATAGTGATCTGATAGGAGGCATGGGATTAGTTCAATCATCTTATATCTGTTGAGGTCTGTTTTGTGGCCAATAATATGGCCAATTTTGGAGAAGGTACCATGCGGTGCTGAGAATCAATCCTTTCGATTTAGGATAAAATGTTCTATAAACATCTATTAAGTCCATTTAGTCCAAAACTTCTGTTAGTTCACTGTGACTGTGTTTAGTTTGAGTTTCCCTGATCTGTTAATTGGAGAGAGTGGGGTGTTTAAGCCCCCCACAATTATTGTGTGGGGTGCAATGTATGCTTTAAGCTTTAGGAAGGTTTCCATTACAAATATAGGTGCCCTTGTATTTGGGGCATAGATGTTCAAAACTGAGAGTTCTTTCTGGTAGATTTTTCCTTTGATGAGTATAAAGTGACCTTCTGTTTGATGACTTTTGGTTGAAAGTCTATTTTGTCTGATATTAGAATGGCTACTCCTTCTTGTTTCCTGGGACCATTTGCTTAGAGAACTGTTTTCCAGCCTTTTATTCTTAGGTAGTGTTTGTCTTTGACACTAAAAGTAGACCTATCAGAATTACACTCTATTTCTCACTATGTCCCAAATTGTCTCCCTTTGTGATTTCGTTATTGTCTCTACCTCCTTCTTTAGATCCTGATGGCTTTGTTTAATTCCTTTACCTGTTTTGTTGTGTTTCTCCCTTAGTTCTTCAAGGGCTTCTTGCTGTTTACTTGTGTTCTCTTGTATTTCTTTAAGGGAGTTATTTATGTCCTTCTTGAAGCCCTCCATGGTGCCCTCCATCAGCATCATGACCTGTAATTTTAAATCCAAATCTTGCTTTCCTGGTGTGCTGGGGTATCCAGGACTTGCTGTTGTGGGAGAATTGGGTTCAGATGGTCCCATATTGCCTTGATTTCTGTTGGCAACATTCCCACGTTTGCCTTTTGCCATCAGATTTTCTCTGATGTTAGGTGGGCCTGCTGTCACTGACAGGAGCTTGCCACTCCTGTGTGTGTGCCTGTAGGCCTATTTCAGCAACCTTGGGTAAGCTGCTTTCTCCTGGCACAAATTGCTGTGGTGTTGCAGAGTTCCTGGGTGCAGGTGGAGTTCTGGTGTGATGTGTCCCAAGTGATCCTCTACTCTGGTGGAAGTTGCACAGTCTTCTATTGCACAGACATAGAAGCAAAGATGACAGCCAAGACCCACTCTCTTGTAGTTGTAATTGGGTATGTACTTCTGTGGCCCCAATCAGCTCTGGCTGCAAGCTGTGCAAGCGGGTCCTCCGCTCTGTAGGGCAGAACTCACCTGTGCAGGCTGCCTCTTCGTATCTCGCTGCTGGTTGTATAGCTGGCTTCCTGCACTGCTTAGAGGTAGTGCGCTGTGGCCGAGGCTGGTCCCGATCCAGAGGTTGAGACCAGAAGGCTTTTGCCAGAGGCCTCTGGACTGGATCCTCTGCTATGCAGGGCCGGACTCACCAGTGCAAGCTGCCTCTTCCTAGCTGGCCTCTGGGTTTATATCTGGCTTCTTGCACTGCTTGGAGATGGGGCAGTGCAGCTGAGGCTGTTCCAGATCCAGAGGCAGAGACTGGAAGGTTCTTGCCAGAGGCCTCCTGACTAGATCCTCTGCTCTGCAGGGCCGTACTCACCAGTGCAAGCTGCCTCTTCCTAGTTGGCCTCTAGGTATATCAATCCTTCTAAATCTTTTGTGGTCAGTCTACTATAAAGCAACTAGGTAAAATAAAAATTTTCTAGAAACAAAATAATGTCCAAAGCCAATTATATCTGTAGGAAACTGAAATGGCAGGGCAAATATGTTCACAGCAGGAAATTTTTTCATGAATATGAGCTAAGCTTGGGTTACATATTGAATGCCAGGTTTATCTGAGCTATATAGATCATATGGCCCCAAAAAACAAACAAATAAAATGAACTACTGTTTTTCATTTTTAGTACACAAATATCTCTAATGGATGAGACCTTGAGTCTGGACATGCTAGAATTGTAGATAAATACACGTCTTCAATAATGTATTAGTACATAATTTCCTTTGAAGCACTAGTGATTAACTTGAGAATCTTATGAAAGTTAAATTACATTTTTACTCACAATTTGCAACAACTTTGTTTCCAAATACTGTTTACCTTGTTAATTTCTAATGTCACCATTTTAGAAGGCACTTGCCACTAGCTCACATTGTTTAGTTGTTATCCTCAGCTTCATTCACATAGTGATGGCTACTTTCCCAGGGAATGATTTTGTTTGCCACCTTTCTGCTGCACAAACTATAGGATGCACATTTCATTTATATCACTTTGTTCTTGCAGCTGCTCAATAGCAAATACAATGACATATATAATTTGGTGACTCATTTCAATATGTAAACTTCACAGAAGCCTCTGCCCCAAACCAGCAATCAGCAGGTCCAGTACATCACTGCTAACAATTCTACAAAGACAATTCAAACAACCCTGTTATTTTATTTTATTTCTATTTAATAGTGTTTGTATACTATTTAAATAACTATTATGGATGTCACTAATTTTTGTGAAGGCCACCTCATAGTGTTTTCTAAAACTGGTTTTTTGACTGCCATCTGTAGTCCCTTATTTACTTCAGCTATTGGCATTTTTCTGTATCTAGTGAAACCAATTATAATTCTTGAGTCTTGAGATTTCAATGGGATCATTCCACTCTGCAAAATACCATACTTGGTGAGAACATTTGAAAGTCCTGGATTTATTTTTAATATTCTCAAACTCAAATTTGTTTTTGAATGAGCATTACAATTCCATAAAATGGTACTAGAAATGTAATTTGAAAATGTTGAAAAGCAGTAAATACCTATGGGTTTAATGTAAAGCAATTTTGAATTCTGTTTCTAAAAATATTCTGCATGATGTGTCACCAAGAATAGATAGATGTTCAAGACATATCACTCCCTTCTCTATTGAATTTCCCTGGAGTCAACCAGAAAAGAAAAATAAGTTTGGACTTTATTACAGGGGAATTAGTATAGCATTTTAGAAAATGTAAAAATATGATACAGGGTGGGCTAACGAGATGGATAGTAGTTAAGAATGAGTATTACACTTCCTGATGAACCAAGATTGTTTGCCAAGAGTCTGTTGGACAGAACACAACCAACTATAAATCTAGCTGCAAGGGATTCAATGTCGTCTTCTAGCTTTTATGGTCCACTGGGCTCATGTGCACATAACCTCCAACAAAGACACAGAAGTAAAACAACCAAGATTTCTCTATGCTTCCCTAGCTAACCTGGAACTTGCTATATAGATCAGACTAGATTTGAACTCACAGATATCTCTCAGTTTCTGCCTCTGCCTCTGATTTCTGACTGCTTACATGAAATATGTGCACCACATGCCAGCATATTCTGTTTTTATGAAGAACAAAGGATAATCACTGATGATTAAAGCATCACTATGCTGCCAAGATGAAACATCAGAAGACTTGAGGATTAAAAGAGTTTTTTGAGAGACCAATAGTAATGGATACATGATTTTATGTAGATAAGGTTGAATAGGAAAAACAAAGACTAGAATATGTCATAGCCATTAGTGGGGGAAGTTAGTGGAGTCTAGAACAGGTTATAAGAGACAGGAGGAAAAGAGATGAAGGGTGAAGAAGAAATCTTACTGGATGATGTTTTCTATACTAGGTATTTTAGTACTTTTGTAATTTCATGGATGAATCAAAGTATTAAGCCTGGAAGATATGTAGTAATCATCTGACCTTTTAGGTGATGTATAATGAAATAACTAAAGAAATTAAATAGCAAGCTTAGACATAAAAAACCTCTGCTGAACTAAGTCAACAAATTGCCGCCAGGTTTAGTGCACTTTGAGAAGGTACTGCTTATGGTACAGTGTACTCTATCTAGCCCACACTTTGTTAACATAAGCTCTACCTGAAAGTACTATAACTTCTATCTGGATCTACTTGTGGTCCAGATAAACTATAGAAGATCTTTTCAACAGGATAAAAGCAAGACAGTGATCAAAGAAGTATATTTCTTAAAATGCTTAGGGTGTAGTTTAAGACTCATAAAACTTTCTAACCTGAACCTCAATATTTAAAGAACATTTATTTGTTCATTGCATTATTTAGTGCAGAGAAACTACAATTTTCCTCGTAAGTCTATTTCATTCTAGATTTAAAATTCTTAAAAGGTAGAGGAATTCTACTTGTTGTATTTTTATTAGTAGTCAGTCTGTGTTGGAAAATTCATACATATTAGAACACAAAAGTAAAAACACTTTGAATCAATCTTTCCAAAGGCAAGTTTTACAACATTTGTAATTCAACTGCCCCTTGAAAATGCTGTGTGAGTCCATCTTGGCTCCTGTGACCAAGCAGCCAGCTCAGCCAGGTACTCAGAGAACACCAGACTGAGAGATGGCTTGGGACACAGCCCGCCTAGGTTCCTTCTGCATGAAGGAGCTGGGCAGCTCTACAACTTCCTGGGCGCGTTTCATGCAAGGGAGCATCTGACCTGCGGGGAGTCCTTCTGTTAAAGAGATCCCTGAAGTCTGAGGTCGTCACCATCTTGGCTCCTGTGACAAAGCAGTCAGCTCAGCCAGAGACCTGTGCCACATCTGACACAGGGAAGATGCCACTTCCTGATACTCTCTAGAGAACAAGCAGAAGCAGGTAAATTGCCACTGCCCCATTCCACTAGATGTGGTAGACCTGTGTCACATCTGACACAGGGAAGATCCTACATCCTGATACTCTCTCAAGAACAGACAGGAGCAGGTTATTCAGTAGAAGCTGGACTTTCGAGAACCAGCATCAGCAGAGAATTTGAAATCTGTCAGCAAGCCCTGTTCTGGGCCATTTGCCTTGCAGTGGGATCAACACTTGGAGGGGGTCCTTGCAGAGTCCAACATCTTCACTAACAAGCAGACCAGACAGGCAACACCAGGTACACGGAGAAAACCCGAGGATAGCATTGCTTGGGACAAGGAACACCAGTACTCCAATGGCACCCAAGAGTAGGGCAACACATCAGCAATCTGTGCCAGGGAAACCCAGTCATCCAGCAGTGCAGAAATAGCCTTACAGGTCTACAGGAGGTTCAAGCACCAGCCAGTGACAGCAGGACCAACAAAAACCAGAGATAACCAGAGGGCAAAAGTCAAACATAGGAATGTTACTAACAGAAACAGCATCTGAACACAATTCTCCAACAACAGCAAGTCCTGGATATCCCAACAAAGAAGATTTGGATTTAAAATCACTGGTGATGTTGTTAGAGGAACACAAGAAGGGCATAAATAAATCTCTTAAAGAAATTCATGGTAACATGAATAAGTTAGAAACCCTTACAATGGAAAAACAAAAATCATTTAAAGAAGTTCAGGAGAAATTGAGTCAACAGGCAGAAGTCAGGAAAGAGGAAACTCAAAAATCTATTAAAGAAATACAGGAAAATACAAACAAACAAGTAAAGGAGCTAAGCAAAACCATCCAGGATCTAAAAACAGAAGTAGAAACAACTAAGACATAACAAAGGGAGATAACTTTGGAGAGAGAAAACCTTGGGAAGAAATCAGGGGCCATAGATGCAAATATCAAGAACAGAATACAAGAGATAGAAGAAAGAATCTCAGATGCTGAAGATACCATAGAAACCACTGACTCAACAGTCAAAGAAAATGCAAAATGCAAAAAGCTTGTAACCCAAAACATCCAGGAAATCCAATGAGAAGACCAAACCTAAGGATTATAGGTATAGATGAGAACAAATAATAAATAGATAACAAATGCCAAAATGAAATCAGGATCAAATAGATCATCTAAACAGTCCCATAAGCCCTAAAGAAATAGAAAATCTCAAAGAAAGCCTTCCAACCAAAAAAAGCACAGGATCAGCTGGTTTTAGTGCATAGTTTTATCAGTCCTTCAAAGAAGACCTAACACCAATACTCTTGAAATTATTCCACAAAATAGAAACAGAAAGAACACTATCCAACTCGTTCTATGAAGCCACAATTACACTAATAACAAAACCACACAAAGATCCGACAAAGAAGAACTACAGGACAATTTCCCATATGAATATCAATGCAAAAATCCTCAATGAAATTCTTGCCAATAGAATCCTAGAACACATCAAAATGATCATTCACCATGATCAAGTATGCTTCATTCCAGTGATGCAGGGATGGTCAGAAATCTGACAATATACTCCACTAAATAAACAAACCAAAAGAAAAAACCCACATGGTCATTTTATTAGATGATGGATAAGCATTTGACAAAATTCAGCATCCTTTCATGCAAAAAGTCTTGGAAAGAACAGGAATTTAAGGCCCATACCTAAACATAGTAAAAGCAATATACAGCAAGCCAGTAGCCAACATCAAACTAAATGGAGAGAAATTTGAAGCAATCCCACTAAAATCAGGGACTAGAAAAGGCTGCCCCTTCTCTCCATATCTTTTCAATATAGTACTTAAAGTTCTAGCTAGAGCAATTAGACAACATAAGGAGATCAAAGGGATACAAATTGGAAAGGAAGAAGTCAAACTATCACTATTTGCAGATGATATGATAATACACTTAAGTGACCCAAAAAACTCCACCAGAGAACTCCTACAGCTGATAACTTCAGCAAAGTGCCTGATTATAAAATCAACTCAAGCAAATCAGTAGCCTTCCTATACTCAAAGGATAAAAAGGCTGAGAAAGAAATTAGGGAAATGACAACCTTCACAGTACACACAAACAATATAAAGTATCTTGAGGTGACTCTAACCAAACAAGTAAAAGAACTGTATGACAAGAACTTCATATCTCTGAAGAAAGAAATAAATGAAGATGTCAGAAAATGGAAAGATCTCCCATCCTCATGGATTGGCAGGATTAAAATAGTAAAAATGGTCATCTTGTCAAAAGCAATATTCAGATTCAATGCAATCCCTATCAAAATTCCAACTCAGTTCTTCATGGAGTTAGAAAGTACAATTTACAAATTCATCTGGAATAACAAAAAAACCAGGATTGCTGAAACTATTCTCAACAGTAAAAGAACTTCCAGGGGAATCAGTATCCAGGACCTCAAGCAATACTACAGAGCAATAGTGTTAAAAACTACATGGTATTGGTAAAGTGACAGGCAGGTAGATCAATGGAATGGGACTGAAAATCCTGAAATGAAACCACACACCTATGGTCTCTTGATCTTTGACAAAGGAGCTGAAAACATCGAGTGGAAAAAAGATAGCCTTTTCAACAAATGGTGCTGACTCAATTTGACGTCAGTATGCAGAAGAATTCGAATTGATGCATTCTTTTTATTATTTTTTTTATTATTTTATTTTTTTTATTCGATAAAATTTTTTATTTACATTTCACATGATTTCCCCTTTTCTAGCCCCCCACTCCCAGAAAGTCCCGTAAGCCCCCTTCTCTTCCCCTGTCCTCCCACCCACCCCTTTCCACTTCCCCGTTCTGGTTTTGCCGAATACTGCTTCACTGAGCTTTTCCAGAACAAGGGGCCACACCTCCTTTCTTCTTGTACCTCATTTGATGTGTGGATTATGTTTTGGGTATTCCAGTTTTCTAGGTTAATATCCACTTATTAGTGAGTGCATACCATGATTCACCTTTGGAGTCTGGGTTACCTCACTTAGTATGATGTTCTCTAGCTCCATCCATTTGCCTAAGAATTTCATGAATTCATTGTTTCTAATGGCTGAATAGTACTCCATTGTGTAGATATACCATATTTTTTGCATCCACTCTTCTGTTGAGGGATACCTGGGTTCTTTCCAGCATCTGGCAATTATAAATAGGGCTGCTATGAACATAGTAGAGCATGTATCCTTATTACATGGTGGGCAATCCTCTGGGTATATGCCCAGGGGTGGTATAGCAGGATCTTCTGGAAGTGAGGTGCACAGTTTTCGGAGGAACCGCCAGACTGATTTCCAGAGTGGTTGTACCAATTTACAACTCCACCAGCAGTGGAGGAGTGTTCCTCTTTCTCCACACCCTCTCCAACACCTGCTGTCTCCTGAATTTTTAATCTTAGCCATTCTGACTGGTGTAAGATAAAATCTCAGGGTTGTTTTGATTTGCATTTCCCTAATGACTAATGAAGTTGAGCATTTTTTAAGATGCTTCTCTGCCATCCAAAGTTCTTCAGGTGAGAATTCTTTGTTTAACTCTGTACCCCATTTTTAATAGGGTTGTTTGGTTTTCTGAAGTCTAACTTCTTGAGTTCTTTATATATATATTGGATCTTAGCCCTCTATCTGATGTAGGATTGGTGAAGATCTTTTCCCAATTTGTTGGTTGCTGATTTGTCCTCTTGATGGTGTCCTTTGCCTTACAGAAACTTTGTAATTTTATGAGGTCCCATTTGTCAATTCTTGCTCTTAGAGCATACGCTATTGGTGTTCTGTTCAGGAACTTTCCCCCTGTACCGATGTCCTCAAGGGTCTTCCCCAGTTTCTTTTCTATTAGCTTCAGAGTGTCTGGCTTTATGTGGAGGTCCTTGATCCATTTGGATTTGAGCTTAGTACAAGGAGACAAGGATGAATCAATTCGCATTCTTCTGCATGCTGACCTCCAGTTGAACCAGCACCATTTGTTGAAAAGGCTATCTTTTTTCCATTGGATGTTTTCAGCCTCTTTGTCGAGGATCAAGTGGCCATAGGTGTGTGGGTTCATTTCTGGATCTTCAATCCTGTTCCATTGATCCTCATGCCTGTCACTGTACCAATACCATGCAGTTTTTAACACTATTGCTCTGTAGTGTCAATGATACTGATTCCCCCAGACATTCTTTTGTTGCTGAGAATAGTTTTAGCTATCCTGGGTTTTTTGTTGTTCCAGATGAATTTGATAATTGCTCTTTCTAACTCTGTGAAGAATTGAGTTGGGATTTTGATGGGTATTGCATTGAATCTGTATATTGCTTTTGGCAAAATGGCCATTTTAACAATATTGATTCTACCGATCCATGAGCATGAGAGGTTTTCCCATTTTTTGAGGTCTTCTTCCATTTCCTTCTTCAGAGTCTTGAAGTTCTTGTCATACAGATCTTTCACATGTTTGGTAAGAGTCACCCCAAGATACTTTATACTGTTTGTGGCTATTGTGAAGGGGTTCATTTCCCTAATTTCTTTCTCAGCCTGCTTATCCTTTGAGTATAGGAAGGCCACTGATTTGCTTGAGTTGATTTTATAACCTGCCACTTTGCTGAAGTTGTTTATCAGGTGTAGGAGCTCTCTAGTGGAGTTTTTTGGGTCACTTAGGTAGACTATCATGTCATCTGCAAATAATGATAGTTTGACTTCTTCCTTTCCAATTTGTATCCCTTTGACCTCCTTATGTTGTCGAATTGCCGGAGCTAGTACCTCAAGTACAATATTGCAAAGATAAGGAGAAAGGGGGCAGCCTTGTCTGGTCCCTGATTTCAGTGGGATTGCTTCAAGTTTGTCTCCATTTAGTTTGATGCTGGCTACTGGTTTGCTGTATATTGCTTTTACTATGTTTAGGTATGGGCCTTGAATTCCTGTTCTCTCCAAGACTTTGAGCATGAAAGGATGCTGAATTTTGTCAAATGCTTTTTTAGCATCCAATGAAATGACCATGTGGTTTTGTTCTTTGAGTTTGTTTATGTAGTGGATTGCATTGATGGATTTCTGTATATTGAACCAACCCTGCATTCCCGGGATAAAGCCTATTTGATCGTGGAGGATGATCATTTTGATGTGTTCTTGGATTCAGTTGGCAATTATTTTATTGAGTATATTTGTATTGATGTTCATAAGGGAAATTGGTCTGAAGTTCTCTTTCTTTGTTGGATCTTTGTGTGGCTTTGGTATCAGCATAATTGTGGCTTCGTAGAAGGAATTGGGTAGTGTTCCTTCTGTTTCTATTTTGTGGAATAGTTTGAAGAGTATTGGTGTTAACTCTTCTTTGAGGGTCTGATAGAATTCTGCACTGAAACCATCTGGTCCTGTGCTTTTTTTGGTTGGAAGACTTTCTATGACTCCTTCTATTTCTTTAGGCATTATGGGACTGTTTAGATGGTCTAGTTGGTCCTGATTTAATTTTGGTATTTCGTATCTGTCAAAGAAATTGTCCATTTCCTCCAGATTCTCCCGTTGTGTTCAGTACAGGCTCTTGTAGTAGGATCTGATGTTTTTTGTATTTCCTCAGTTTCCGTTGTTATATCTCTCTTTTCATTTCTAAGTTTGTTAATTTGGATACTTTCTCTGTGCCCTTTGGTCAGTCTGGCTAAGGGTTTATCTATCTTGTTGATTTTCTCAAGGAACCAGCTCCTGGTTTTGTTGATTCTTTGTATGGTTCTCTTTGTTTCTACTTGATTGATTTCAGCCCTGAGTTTGATGATTTCCTGCCTTCTACTCCTCCTGGGTGAAATAGCTTCTTTTTGTTCCAGGGTTTTCAGGTGTGTCATTAAGCTGGTAATGTATGCTCTCTCCATTTTCTTTTTGGAGGCACTCAGGGCTATGAGTTTTCCTCTTAGCACTGCTTTCATTGTGTCCCATAGATTTGGGTATGTTGTGTCTTCATTTTCATTGTGTTCTAAAAAGTCTTTAATTTCTTTCTTTATTTCTTCCTTGACCAAGGTATCATTGAGTAGAATATTGTTCAGTTTCCACGTGTATGTGGGTTTTCTGTTGCTTTTGTTGCTATTGAAGACCACTTTTACTCCATAGTGATCTGATAGGAGGCATGGGATTAGTTCGATCTTCTTATATTTGTTGAGGTCTGTCTCCTGAGCTCAACTCCAAGTGGATCAAGGACCTCCACATAAAGCCAAACACACTGAAACTAATAGAAAAGAAACTGGGCAAAACCCTTGAGGACATGGGCACAGGGGAAAGGTCCTGAAAAGAACACCAATAGCTTATGCTCTAAGATCAAGAATTGACAAATGGGACCTCATAAAATTACAAAGTTTCTGTAAGGCAAAGGATACTCTCAATCAGACTAATCGGCAACAAACAATTGGGAAAAGATCTTCGCCAACCTTATATGCGACAGAGGGCTAATATCCAATATATACAAAGAACACAAGACTTCATAGAGACAATAACACTATCAAAATGGGGTACAGAGCTAAACAAAAATGTTTACCTGAAAAACTTTGAAAGGCTGAGAAGAACCTTAAGAAATATTTAACATCATTAGTCATTTGGGGAATGCAAATCAAAAGAACTCTGAGATTTCACTTCACACCAGTCAGAATGGCTAAGATTAAAGACTCAGGAGACAGCAGGTGTTGGGGAGGATGTGGAGAAAGAGGAACAGTCCTCCACTGCTGGTGGGAATGCAATTTGGTACAACCACTCTGGAAATCAGTCTGGCAGTTCCTCAGAAAACTGGGCATGACACTTTAGGAGGACCTTGCTATACAACTCCTGGGAGGGAATCCTACTACTAGAGGTTTCCCAGGAATGCAATAAGGACACATGATCCACTATGTTCATAGTAGCCTTATTTATAATAGCCAGAACTTGGAAAGAACCCAGATGTCCCTCAACAGAGGAATGGATACAGAAAATGTGGTATATTTACACAATGGATTACTACTCAGCAATTAGAAACAATGAATTCATGAAATTCTTAGGCAAATGGTTGCATCTGGAAAATATCATCCTATGTGATCTAACCCAATCACAAAAGAACACACATGGTATGCATTCATTGATATGTGGATATTAGCCCAGAAGCTCTGAATACCCGAGACACAACTCATATATCAAATCATTCCCAAGAAGAAGAAAGGAGAGGGCCCTTGTCCTGGAAGGGCTTGATGCAGCATTGTAGGGGATTACCAGGACAGAGAAGTTTGAGGGGGTTGATTGGAGAATGGGGCAGAGGGATGAGGGCTTATGGGACTTATGGAGAGGGAGGAAAAGGGAAAGGGAAAATCATTTGGAATGTAAACAAGGAATACAGAAAATTAAAAAAAAATGCTGTGTGAATTATGTTCACATTTAGGCACCTTATTCTCACTTAATTATTTGAATCATTAATTCTAAATGCACTTAGACAGCATTAAAAATGAAGCCAGAGTATATATACCACATTTTCTGTATCCATTCCTCTGCTGGGGGACATCTAGGTTCTTTTCAACTTCTGTCTTTTATAAATAGGGCTGTTATGAACATAGTGGAGCATGTATCCTTATTCCATGCTGGGTAACCCTCTGGGTATATGCCCAGGAGTAGTATATATAGCGGGGTCCTCTGCAAGTATCATTACTAGTTTTCTGAGGAACCGCCAGACTGACTTCCAGAGTAGTAGTACCAGCTTGCCACCCCACCAGCAGTGGAGAAGTGTTCCTCTTTCTCCACATCCTTGCCAGCACCTGTTTTCTTCTGAGTTTTGGAGTACTATTCAGCCATTAGAAACAATGAATTCATGAAATTCTTAGACAAATGGATGGAACTGGAGAACACCATCCTAAGTGAGGTATCCCAGTCTCCAAAGAACACTCATGGAATGCACTCACTGATAAACAGAAATTAGCCTAGAAGCCTGGAATACCCAAGACACAATTCATATATTAAATGATGCCCAAGAAGCAGGAAGGAGTGGCCCCTGGTCTTGGAAAGGCTCAAGTGCATTCAATGTCTTGGTAATGATTTGATATGTGAATTGTGTCTTGGGTATACCAGGACAGGGAAGTGGGAAAGGGTGGATTGGGGAACAGGGGTCGGGGAAGAGGGCTTTTGGGACTTTCGGGGAGGGGGGATCCAGGAAAGGGAAAATCACTTGAAATGTAAATAAAGAATATATGGAATTAAAAAAAGAATTTATTTCAAACAGGCAAGCAAACAAACAAAAAAAGAAGTGGTTTGTCCTTGCCCAAACTCATGTCAAAATCTTGCTGCCAATGTAGCCCACAGAAAGGGATGGGACCTTTGGATATGTGCCATTTGATTCTCTGTTTTCTGTAGTGAGGTAAAGCAGCATGGGGCCCTTCCCACCACCATGCTCTGAAACTATCCCATATCCACAAATGTATGCCCAAATAAATTTCACTTTATTATAAATCAAAAAAAGAAGCTTGATAAAACTCTTACAGTATTATCAACTACTTTAATTTATAAGTTTCTGCTAATAAAAATTTTTCTTACACAAGTATTGAAAAATGCACAACTAAATCATTGAAAAATAAAAGTTTAATATCTTGATAAAGTATCTGTTCAAAATAACTGTGGCTGATATTTTATTAGTATTATGTTAATAAATACCCATGTATTATTGTATGCTTTATATAATTAATTATATCATATAATATTGCCCTTTTTGTATTACTAAATAGCCAGCAACCACAGCAGATTAATGTATACATAATTCATGAAAAAGTGATGCCATTTAAACTATAATGCCATAATTTAGGATCAGTTTTATATATTTTATTGGTATCTTTTGTGAATGATTTCTCTGTGCATAATATTTGCTTTGGTTCTAGAATGCATAGCCATTAACTTAGGGTAGATACACAAAAGTTCAATGACATGGTAATTTAAGCTTACTTGTGTTTCTCTCTTTGTAAAATAAAATACCTGAAAATTTAGTTTACATGCTCAAAAACAGATGCAAACATAATTTGTTATTTGCCACTTACTGAATGAAGCACTGTTTTTCAGATCCTTTACTTTCTTATTGTCCTGTAATGATGATAACACTAATCATCAAATAACTAATTATTTTTCTTTGTATTATCAGAAATGTGAAGCATATTGGCAAATGGGTAAATCTGAGTTAATTCATTTTTTTCTTTAGGATTATGTATGTAATCACAGAGGCGGGTTGGCTGTGAAATTGTTTTTTCACATATTTCATACCAGATTCTATGAACCTCAACACACTGGCCTTCTCAGCCATTCTTTAAAACTTACCAGCAATTATAATGTTCCAATACTGAAAATAGTACCATTACAAGAAACAGCACATGCTGCATACAAATAGGTCACTAGCTAGTATATTTTGATACATGTCAAAACCTATTTATTGGGAGACAGCTCATCTGGTAGAAAAAAAAAAACTATTTTCATGGAGAATACTACTTGATAAATCATAACCTTAGCTAAGTCAAGAAAAAAACTTCATCTACAATCTGCAGTTTTGCATTCAAAGCACATACATATTTGCAATCAAGTTTAAAGAGGTTAACATATTTTGTTTTGTCTGAGGAAAAGAATCATGTGCCTAATTACTATATTTAGAATCTAACTTGCAGTGACATCCAAAGAATCAACTAGATTTCGGGTTTGAAAACATTCAGAAGCGTTAATTTGCCTTAAAATTTCATTTAATGATTTTTCTGTTAAAATATCATTTATAGCAGAAACATTAGAAAAGCATCCATTAATTTTGTTTCAATTACTTCTAACTCTATAACCTACTTACAGGTGTTAACCTGTCTTCTGTAACATTTTGGCTGCTTTTTCTTTCATTACTATGTGCATGTTTTTGAATGGGGTTATAACATGCTTCTCCTTTTTAGCAGCTCATTTACAGTAATTAGTGAATTAAAAATCTTTCTACATATATTAGATATCCATGCCATTAATTATTCATAATAATGATTTCAGTTGGCTGCAAGATAAATTATAAGGACATATTGGACTAGATTTCTAGCTTCAAAGACAGACTAGAAGCTGGCTCCTTATGATCCATTTAAGAATAGACAAAAATAAAGAGAAAAGTTGAGCAATGGATATCAAAGTACTGCTAGTTATGAGTGTCTCACACTAGAGTGTCTCAGGCTCAGTGTGGTAACTGAATAATAAGCATACATTGTATATTTTAATAAAAATGATTATAATTTACCATAAAATGTGACAATTGAGGAAATAGATATGTTTAACCAGTTTGTAACATTACTCAATAATGGACTATTTGAGATCCAGCAACTTTGGAAGACAATATTGCAGTTTCTCAGAAAATTGGAAATTGATCTACCTCAAGACTTAGCCAAATGATTTCTGAACATATACTCAAAGGATGCTACACCATACCACAAGGACAGTTGCTCAGCTATGTTCCTAACAGCTTTACTCATAATAACCAGAAACTGGAATCAATCTATATGTTCCTCAACCAAAGAATGGATAAAGAAATGTAGCACATTTTACACAATGGAATATTATTTAGGTGTTAGAAAAATAAGATTATGAAATTTGCTAGCAAATTGATAGAACTAGGAAGAAAAACCTGAGTGACATAAGTTAGGCCCAGAAAGACTAACATGAAATATATTCACTTACAGCTGTTAAATAAACAGTGGTCATGCTACAATCCGCAGATCCAGAAAGGATAAGTAACAAGTAAGGCTCAAGTGGGAGACATAATGATCTCTCAGGAAAGGGGAAATAGAACCGATTTTGTTGGAGGACTGCAGGCAGATGAGGATGGAAATAGGAAGGATTAGGTGGAGAGATGGAGAGGCAATACTGGAAGCACGGAGTCGAATTGGGAGGATTTGGAGAATACTGTAGAAAACTAGTATACTGAAAAACTCCCAGGAATCTATGAGGATGGCCCCAGTGATGACTCCAAATAATGGGGCATGTGGTACGTGAACCAGCCATCATCTTTAATCAGCAAGGCTTCCACTGGAGGGATTGGGATAACAACCCAAATAAAAAACCTTCAAAGGGAAATATGTCCTGCTTGCAAGATGTGCTGAAATGAAGGTGGTATAGAAATTGTGGAAGTGGTCTACCAATGAGTAGCCCAAATTTAGACCCATGCTACAAGAGGGAGCCTACCCCTGACACTGCTTGGAGAGCCAGAAACCAGACTGGATAGACCAGAAAACCAGAATAGAATCAAAAAGGACCATCAAAAATATCAATGATTTCTAAGAATACTCTGTTATATTTGTAAAACATGGCATAGGGAATCATTATCAGAGAGGTTTCATACAACAATTAATGGGAGCTGACACAGAGACCCACAGCCAAACATTAGGTGAAGCTCAGGAAATAGTTTTAAAGAGGCAGTGCAAGGATTATAGAAGCCAGTGGGATCAAGGACACCCCAAGAGCATGGTCCACAGAATCAACTGGCAGGGCTTCATGGAAAGGTGGAGAAATCAGAAAGTCTGTAGGAGACTGACCTAGGTCCTCTACATAGATGCTATGGCTGAGCAGTTGCTGTCCAGACTCTTTTGCAGCTTGTTGTGCTGTGTTGATGTCCCTAGGAGCCCTGCTCTTTTCTGAGAGGAAGGAAAGGGGGGCTGGGGGAAATCTGGAGGGAGAGGGAAGTACTGGAGGGGTCTGGGAAGAAGGGAGGGAGAGAAACTGTGGTTGGGATGTAATACATGAGGGAAGAATAATAAAGAACCAAAAAACATTTTACTTTGTTCTATTTTAAAATACTTAAAGTTTAAATTAATTAGTTCTCCATCATGCATTTACATAAATGTTATGTACAGGTGTTTTCATTTCTGGGTAGCAAATTTTTTATTCTTTTTGTGCAAATTACACCTTTAAGTATACTTCAAATGGTATTTTAATTTTATATAGTTGTTTTAAGAACAGATAGATGAGCAAGCCTGAGAAGAGTCCTGCCAGGTGCCACACTGCCAGGGTAGAACAGAGAATTCCTGAGACTTCTTCTAAAATAACCTCTGACACTCAGAGACCCTGGGTGCCACTAAGATGAGCAAATGAATGGTAAAGAGATGAAAACAAAAGAGAAGCAGAAGGATGTAGGCACAATGAAAAGAAGTATAAGTAGAAACTTGAGGGTAGTAAAGAACAGCCTGATGTGAATAGCCAGTGATGCTACCTAAGACCACAGTGAGGTCTTGGCCTGTGCTGTCACTGAAAGCTATGTCTGGGTCCATGACCCTCCAGCATCAGGGATCTATTATTACCAAAGACCATAGAGACATCTATGGTCTAAGCTGCTTAGGCCCATGTTGCTGTCTGAGGGCTGTGCAAAACTGGCCCTACCTCTCTCATCTGGGCATTCAAAGAGCTGCACCCACATATATGAAATCAGAAGAACTGGACCTTCCCCTTGCCCACTGGAAAGCAGACCCTATAACTTTCATGTACAGCATAATAGAGCTGTTCCTGATAATTTTGGGTGCAGGAGAGAAGGGCCCTAGGGCAGATCTGGTTCTGCCCCTTGCCAGCTATGGTATTGGATGAGCTAGCCTGGGAAGTCCTGGAGAGCTCATTATGGTGGTGTGGTTGTAGGACTGCTGAAAGGCTAACCAGCTTAGATTCTACCCAGGCCCATATCCAGGGCTTTGATTTGGCCCACCCCAGCATCTAAACCAACTATGACCTGGTGGAGCATGTGAAGGTTCCAATTGTTTGGGTCCAAAGCTTCAGGATCTCTGTGACATTGGGCAACAACAGGATAGCTGAGAGTAGTCCCGATGAGGATCCAGTATTGACAGTATAGCAGAAGCCAGAGACCTTGAACTAGCCAATGGCTCATTGCAATGAACATTTGCATACAGAGATACATAGACAAAATAATATACTGTGGGAAACATTGCAGCTTTCATGGATTTTTTTCTCTTATTGGGGAGGTTGCAAGGGCAGAGGATAGGCAAAAGGGAACAGGGAGATAAGGAGGATTAGGATATATGATACAAAATTCAAGAAAACAACATAATTAAAAATAGGTACAGAACTAAGCAAAGAGTTTTCCTGGTTTTATTTTGAATCCTTATTTTATTTTTATTAAAGTTTCCATCTCCAGTATGACCCAGAGAAGAGAAAACAAATTGCTATAAAAACAAGAAGATCAAGCATGCAGAATATATAAATGAACTCAAAATTGGTAAAAACCATTTAACTGAATTGTTGCTGCTACTGCTGCTGTGTGCCTTTTGTTTTCATTTTGTATTACTGTCTTTCTGCTTTTTTTCATTTAGTATTTTTTAACTTCTGGTTTTTTGTTTTTGTTTTTCTGAGAGAAAATGGAGAGGGAAGAGAGAGGAGAAAGAGAGAAAGAGTGAGCAAGCGAGAGAGAGAGAGAGAGAGAGAGAGAGAGAGAGAGAGAGAGAGACAGAGAGAGAGAGAGAGAGAGAGAGGAAGGGAGAGGGAGAGAGAGAGAGAGCACAGAGGTGGAGAGCGAGAGGGAGAGGGAGAGATAGAGACAGAACATGAGTTTAGTTGGGAATGAATGTAGAAAGGATAGAGGAGGATGTGGGGGAGAGGAAAGTATATTCAAAATAAATCATACAGAAAATTTTAAACAAATATTACAAAGGCATCCAAAATGCATCTAATACATATTTAGGCTAGTGAGTTGAACAAAGAGCTCTTAAATGATAAAAATAGTATATCTAATAAATATTTGAAAAAGGCTGAACATATCAGCCATAAGGAAGTGAAAATTGAAATTTCTTTTAGGTTTTTACAAATCCTTCTAAATGGCTATATTCATGATAGCAAAAATATCTAGATACTGGCAAGGATTCAGGAAAAGCAGAATTTTTCTATAATATTGGTGTGAATGCCAACTGGAGCAGCCACTGTGAAAATCAGAGTATAGGTTCCTTCAAAAACAAATAATAAAATTAACATACTTTAATTTATAGCTCAATGATTCTAAGTAAATATAACAGCAATAGCTCTATTCACAGAGATATTCTATTCAAAATTCTGCCACAATTTTCATCAACAGATAAACTGGAAAAATATAATACATGGATTTCTATTTAGGCACATTGAAAAACTGAATCATGACATTTATAGTAAATGCATGCAACCAAAATTCGCTATGATAAGTGAAATAAGCAAGCCTGAAAAGGTAAATGGCATATTTTCTCTCATATGTACAATCAAAATTTAAATTTAAGCACATGCATGGCAAGATAAAGTTCTTAAAAGTGTAAGGGAGACCCCCTATAGGAAAAGCATATTCATGAAATGGGGGTCGAGGAGGGGTGCAGTAAAGGGAGTAGTGGAATCCCATAAAGCACAAGGCAGACCTATGGGTAAGGGACATAAATGTGGTATATTTGGAATTAGATTATTTTCTATGTCCTATAATTATAAGTTCTTCTACAGCATATAATTTTCACACGTCCATTTCTTTGAAGTGAGTTACTAAAACACATTTACCAGGTAACGAGAACACCAATAATGTAAGAGAGATATGATACATATTTCTCTATTTCAACAAAAACATAACTTTAGGATGAAGTGAATGAGAATGACTCCCATAGGCTCATATGTTTGAATATTTGGTCTTTAGTTGATGGAATTGTTTGGGCAGAAATACAAGGTGTGGTCATGTTAGAAGAGGCTTATCATTTATGGTGTGTAGGGGGTTAGTGGTGATGTTAAAGCTTTAAAGGCTTCTCACATGACCAAGATTCACATCTGAGCTTTTCAGGCCACCATGCCTTTGCTCCTACATCATTGATTCTACTGGTTATGTCAACAGAGAAGGAAGGCACCACAGAAACTATGTAGTACCCAGTTGAAACATATAGCAATGTTTATCTACCCACAAGCCCGTGTCTATACCAGACAGTTTTCATGTTCAGTTTTTCACATCTCTGTGCTTGAATCATGCTGTACCTCACAATGTATCTCAATTTATTGGCTGAGATTCCTTAGTAAGGAAGATTAAATACGTAAATGCTGGAAAAATTATAGTTGAAAACTGTGGTCCACGTTAGATTTGCTAATAATTTTGAATAATATTGCCCATTTTGCTGATGGCCTCCAGGAAGGTTGATTACAACAATTTATTGGTAGTCCATAAATTCACATTATTTCATTTCTTTTCTCATTTTTTAAACTCCTCATAGTGTCTCTGAGACCATTTACTTCTTAAATAAAATAGCTAATTTCAAATCACTGTTGAAGACTGTGCCGGGGACAAGGCTCTTACTTTGTCCTAACTTTAGTTTTGGGTTAATTTTGAGGTGAAAAAAAGAAAAAGATAGAATCATCAGCCTGAATAAAATTTGACAAAAGTACAAAGTCATATGAGAAGGAGAGGATCTTGAGTGAGGTAGTGGTGGCACACAGCTCTAATCCCAGCACTTTGTGGGCAAAGGCAAGCAGATGTCTGAGTTCAAGATCAGCTTGGTTTACAGAGTGAGTTTCAGGACAGCCAAATTTACACAAAGAAACCCTGTCATGAAAAATAAAAAACCAAAAAAGCAACAATAACAACAACACCAAAAACATAAAAACCCCAAAATACTAGAAAAAGTTGAGTATCTTAATTCAATAAAATCTCATGAACAATTTTGATGAACCAGAAAATATAATTGATACAATTGAATTCAAATATTTGCAGCATAATTTATAATTTATAGAAAATATAAAACATATCTAACTTAAATAATATATATATTATTTATATAAAATATATTTATATATATTATATATATATATTATTTATATATATTATTTATATATATATAAAACCATGCAGCACTCTATACCATTCTTGGTTAGCTAGGAATGTGGTCCAACAGAAAAATATAAACTTGGTTAAAACACAAAAATTTGGGGTAAATTTTTTCTCTGAATTGACTGTGTTTATCAACATCATAAAAGCTTTGACACTCTTTCCTTGCTTACGGCAGGGTTTAAAAGAACCCAATGCAAAGAGAAGGAATCTTAGATACATTCAGCTAAGTTACTCTTTTAGAAAATGAGTAATTCCTCAAGGAATAATCAGCTGTGAGTTGAAAGAGAGAACCACAGAGGATGAAAAAGAAAAGACCAAAGAGGCTTCTTACTCAGATCATTTTTTTTTATGGAATGCTGTATAGATAAAGAGATGTTTATTACTGGGAAGAAAAAAATATAAATACAGCATCAAATTCTGATCATAAATACTATCCAAGAAGGTCTATGATAGTGGAAATGCTTTAAATCTAATCTAAATATTGGTACTATGATAACTACAGCTAATAAACTACTATTTATTCTTAATGAATGTAAAGATAAATAGACATATTTGGTTATCAAGGTACTCTATTAGACATTGTGAACCTGGCTTATATTCCACTATTAGAAATGAGCAAAAGGAATCTCTTTGAAAGTACAGCTCTACAAAGTTATTTCTACTCTTGTGGGGAAATCATGCTAATTAAGGCCATAGTCTACCATGTCCAGGTAACTCCCCTGAGCTCAGCACAATATGGAGGATTCACTATACTAGCAGGGTTTCCCTTTCTCTGACCTTGTCTGTGCAGCTTGACTTCCTACACCCTCTACCTGAGAAAGGTCATATAGTCCTTGGCAAACCTACAATTTCAACCTCCAATTTCAACCTCCACTTTCCTGATAAGGAACTCCATAGAAAGACCAACAAAGTCAACTAACCTGGATCACTAGGAGCTCTCAGAGACTGAACAACCAACAAAATAGTCAAAGAACAGAGCAGAAGGGAGGAATCTGGGTGTGAGAAGCGAGGAGGAGGGGAATGTGAAGGCCAGATCAGGTATGGAAAGAAACAGGAGAGAGACTCAGAGGGTCAGGAGAATGAGTAGAAATCTGCAGCTACTGGAGAGTGCAGGAAGGGAAAAAGAAGTCACCTGGGATAGGGGAGGCTTGCAAGAGTCAATGCTGGTGACCTTAGCCAAGATGCCTAACAGCGGGGACATAGAACCTGAAGAAGCCACCTCCTGTACCCTGACCAGAACTTCTGTAGAGGGATAAGGACACCAACCCACCCATAAAACTTTCAATCCAAAATTTGTTCTGTCTTAAAAAAAATGCAGGAATAAAGCAGAGATTGAAAGAAAGGCCATCCAATAACCACCTCAATATGAAACAAATCCCATGGACAAGCACCAATTTCTGACATAATTAATGATACTCTGTTCTGCTTGCAAATAGGAACCTAGAATAACTTTCCTCTGAGAGGCTCTACTTAGCAGTAGACTGAAACAGATCCAGATACCCACAGCCAAACATTGGACAGAGATCTGCAATACTTATGAAAGGGTTGGGAGAAGATTGAAAGCCCTGAAGGGGAAGGAAACCCCCAAGGGGAGAACAACAGAGTCAACTAACCTAGACCTGAGAGCTCTCAAAGACTGAGCTACCAACAAGAAAATCAGAGGACCCCTGGGATATATGTAGCAGATATGTAGCTCAGTCTCCATGTATCCCAAGTCTAGCCACAGTGGTAGAGGATGTGCCTAATCTGGTAGAAGCGTCATGTATCAGAGTAGGAAGATACCCAGGGGTGTGCCCATCATCTCAGAGGAGAAGGTAAGGTGTGGGTGGAGGGACTCTGAGTGAGTGATCTATAGGGGATGCAGCTTTTGGGATGTAAATAAATAAACTTTTCAAAAACAGCCTGATCATAATGTCTGTATACAGTGCCATTTACTATAAAGTTAGGTTTCTGTGGTTAAGGCTGATCAAAGCTTTTGTGTTATGAATATGTCTTGAGGTTTTACTGCTGTGAATAGATGCCATGACCAAGGCAACTCTTATAAAGGACAACATTTAATTAGGGCTGGCTTACAGGTTCAGGGGTTCAGTCCATTATCATCAAGGCAGGATCATGGCAACATCTGGGTAGATGTGGGGCTGGTGGAGCTGAGAGTTCCACCTCTTGTTCTAAAGGCAGCTAGTAGAAAACTGGCTTTCCAGGAAGCTAAGACTAGGACATTAAAACCCATGCCCACAGTGACACATCTACTTCAACAGGGCCATGTCTACTCCAACAAGGGCACACCTCCAAATAGTGCCATTCCCTGGGATAATCATATTCAAACTACCACCTTGAATATAAACATAAATATTTAGAATAAAGCTTGATGATAAATCAGTTTAGCTAAGCAGCTGCAGTAAGTTCATCACTAGTGTTCATGACTTTCTCAGAGTTTGGATTGTGAGTTGATGTATATAGTACTCGGCATGGATTCCATATTGTGAGGCCGGTTTCAAATTGAATCTGAGAGCAGTTACCTGAACAGTTGTGCCACTGTTGCACAAATAGTCACATCTTCCCTGGCAGGTTGACACTATACTTCATAGACGTCATAGCTGAGTTAGATCATTGTTGTTTTTTCTTCCTTAAAGATAATACGAGCCTAAAGTATGGCTAGTAAACTGGGAGAAGTACCACAAAACCCACAATGAGCTTATCCACAGGTGTAGAAAGTACAGCCTGGAAGTCAGCTCTGACACAAGCCATTTTAGACATACATTTCATATTGACCTTTAGTTTAATGGATCCGACATAAAAGTTTGTAGACTTTCTTAAGATTAACAAACCTCACATAGAACATTACAGGATATGTAATCAGTATGACCTTACTTTGAGTCAAGTTACCTTTCTGTGCCAATGACTGGCAGGCATGGAAGAAAATGGCCACAGCTATGCTGGGGGTGGGGATGCACAGACCTCAACAGATTCCTTTAGGAAAAATAAGTATGTAGGCATAGATTACTAATATTTGTAGACTTACTATGGAATCAACAATACGGCCCAAGTGTATGTGTCACTGAGAAACCCTAAGGACCCACCGTGTACTCCCAGCTTCTTTATTTAGGGTGATTTTTGCATATTTTTTAATTAGATACATTCTTTATTTACATTTTAAATGATTTCCCCTTTGCCCTCACAGAGAACCTATCTCTGCTGTTACACTACTTGGCCTCGGAGCTGTGGGAGCAGGGACAGGTATTTCTTCCCTTGTTCTTTCCAACTCTAGGTACACAGAGGTAAGTGCTACCATCAATCAAGACGTCCAATGCCTTCAGCAGGGGATAATTGATCTCTCTGACTCCATTGACTCCCTAACTGAGATGGTCCTCCAAAATAGGCGAGGACTTGATCTCCTGTTCCTCCAACAGGGTGGACTTTGTGCAGCTTTAAAAGAAGAGTGTTGTTTTTATGTTAGTAAGACAGGAGTTGTAAAAGGCAGCATGAAAATAGTCAGAGAAGGACTAGAAAAATGTAAGAAAGAAAGAGAACAGAAAGAAAGTTGGTATGAAAATTGGTTTTCCACCTCTCCATGGCTCACTACATTTTTACCCAGTATCAGAGGATCCTTTATAGGTCTGTTATTGTTATTTTCTTTTGGACCATGGGCTTTTAAATGCTTCACAGCCCTAATTAAGAAGTGGATAGATGACTTGGTAGGCAAGCCTATTCAGTTACATTACCATCATTTGGCTATGGAGGATTGAGAGATGGCTACCTAAACCCCCAGGGAAAAATAGCCCAAACAGCACACTCTAGTGCCTTAACAGAAAGAGCATCCTTGTCACAGCCATTCCAGCTGGGACTCCAGAAGGAGTTCCACAAGCTAAAGGCATCAATAACAATTAACTTGCTGGGCAGTTAATTGTTATTGATGCCTTAACAATAACATCTCAGGGCCACTCCCACCTAAGATAGGTGTTTCTGGAGGCTGGCAGAGACGACTGAACGGGAACGGGATGATGGATGACCGGGCCGATTCCTAAGACAGGCACTGTCCCATTATCTTTATGCCTTATCTGCTTGCCATCAATGGCTGTCTGACCTCTGCTCTCTATACGGAGAAGGGAGAGATGCCAGGAGCCATCCTCACTTAGAACTCAATGCCAAGAACTCTCCATACCAGGAGCCATCCCCACCTGGCCCTCAATGCCAGGAGACCTCGATACCAGGAGTCATTCTCACTTAGATCTCCATGCCAGGAACTATTCCTACATAAATCTCAAAACCCCCTCCCTTTGAAGTTCATCTGAGGATAGGTTCCACTTCACGGCCTCATGACCCCCCTTTTATCATGCCAGAATTCCAACAGCAATAACTAGCCTTATCCAGAAATTTTGAGAAACTGTTTCTTAGAAATGATGTCAGCCCCCCTGAGATTGTTCCCCCTTTACCCCTCCCAAACCTTGTATGCTTCCCTTTATATTGACTTGTGTAAAAATTAAAGTTTGACAGCTTGATCTGGATTAGACTTGCTGTTTGGCCTCTCTCTGTTGTCTTGTCACCCCATCACCTTTCTTCTAGGTGGCTTAAGAAACCCTGTTGACTGTCCTGCAGGTCGGGACACCCCTTAAGTTATTTCTTTGTAGAGTTTCCAACTGCCATGAACAAAGACTAAGCAGAAGAAGCTAAACTATTTATTAAGGAAAAGAATAGTTAGTTACTAAGAAAATGTCTGGGAGAAAATGTTAAAAAAATCAATATACTCAAATTAAATTACCTTATATTAATATTTGCCTGTGAGAAAGTAGGATAAATGTAGAAAGACACTGACTACTCACAGGAGATAGTGTGGAAGAGATTTTGTGCAAAGAGTGGAAATCTAATAGGACGGAAAGACTTTTTAAAGGTAGATTATTCTACCTACAAGCTGAATTATTTGTTTTTAATTCAGCAAGACCATAATCGTTCCCAGATGAAAACAATAGCAACATCATCAACAACAAAAACAAAAATAGACATCCTCCATTCACCCCACAGAAATTGTCAGTTAGATGAAACAAAACCAAGATCTCAATCATTTTTTGTCATAAATCAACCAAACACAAAAAGGAAAACAACTATTAGGATAAAAACAATGAATATATATGAAAATAAAGTTAGAATTTTTATCAATGATAAAGATTTATTCTGAGAATTAAGGAAATGTTTAATTGGATTGAAACTGTCCCTGGCATTCATAAACTATCTCGGGACTGATCTTTACTTGGTTTCATCATGGGAGACCTGGGAGGTATTTATGTAGGTGACATTCAAAACTTAAAAATAAAATTCCTTAAGACCAAACCAGAACTCTTACTGATATGAAAAAAGCATTTCTCAGGTATTTCATGGAATTCATTAATCAAGAAATCAGTAAGAATATAGAAACATTCCAAAGATGTGAGAAGTGATTCATTAAAAAACAATATTTGTTATGCTGTGAGATTTATAAGTTTAAGGTATTAAACTAGATAATGAGCTACATGGACATGAATTGAAAACCTGGGATAGCATTGCCAGGTAAAATACAGAACAATGGGAAATGTGACTTTCAGGTAGATTGTGAATACTATTTCAGGACAAGTGAATGTACCCAAATCCTTCATTCATTTTCTATGCCTGGAAACTTTACATTAGGTTATCTTTACCAGTGATCAGAAAACATTTTCATTATTTCTAGACAAAATTGTAGAAATTAATTTTACTTGTCCAGGGGCAAAAGATATTTTGTACAATATGCAAAGTTAAGACCACATATGAGCTGAAAAGATGAGTTAATAATCTTGTTTAACTATTTCCAATATTTTGGATGGATTTTTTTAAAGAATCACAGCTACAGAGTAACAATATAATTAGTTACAAAGTATCATTGAGAGTTAATTTATTATCAACTCTATAGTGTATTTCCCTGGGGGTTTTTGACTCATATTGAAAAAGTATTAGTAATTTTTGGCCAGAGTGTTACTTTCATTCAAAAGGTCTTCTTGTATTTAAGGCTATACATCACAGTTTTATTTTGTAAAAGCAGAAAGTTACAAAAATTATTTTTACTCTTGCCTTTTTTTTCAAATGCAGCACAGTATTCTCTTGTAGAAACAAAAACAAAAGAACAACTTAATCATATAGCAAGGCAAACTTGTTCACAAATATGACTTGATCCAGGTCAATTGCTATATTCGCTCCCCCACCCCTGTTAATTTCTCTAAATACCAAGATATACTATGCTGCACTACTATCCTTTAACAAATTATCCTAGTCATCAGGGAATTATGTAAGAACCATGAAATTTGAATTTTAAGTGAAAGGCTAATGATCTTACATGCAAAACTTAAGGAAAACATTCTACCCAATGGCTCCATATAAAATAACATTCATATAGTAACTATATATGATAGCTCTCTGGCGAAATTAGCTATGTTTATATATTCATTAGCTTTTTAGAGATTTCTTGGTCTATAGATATATGTTGGTCTCAAGAGATACCAAGACTAACAACAAATAATATGAATCTAACCTTTTTTTGCACTAGCCAGCACTTGTATGAGAAGAGGGAACAAACAAATAAAAAATTGCTATTCCAAAGCTGAGTAACTGGAATTTAATAAAACCTTTCTATAAAAGGACTGTAGAACACACAGTTAAATTTATCTTTTAAAAACTTGACAGTTTAAAAAGTGACTAATCTTATCTTGACAACAGAAAATGATTTTTGTTTGTTGGCTTAAACTTTTGCAATTCAGAAAGCAATGCCAGAAAAAAAGTCTTTTAGGAGCAGCAAACAATGAGTGTCAGAATTTAAGCAGGAAAGAAAAAATTCATTATCTTAAAAAGACATTAGGATGTATATTTATAACAATAAAAGTAATTATTAAAATGGATAGACATAAAATAGTGGGCTTAGTGGGTAAAAAAGGCAATTCTCAGATATTATTACTTAAGCAATAATTAAGAATCAAACTGGGAAAAAATTCCAAAATATACACAAATTTTCAGTTCAATGCTACATCCTGTAATCCCAGGATTCAGGTAGTTAATGTCAGAGGAGTATAGAGTCGAAGGTAGGATGTTCTAATCTCAAGCTAGTATAGATACATGGTGGGACACAATTTCAAAATAAACATACTGAGAAGGGTCAAGAGGAGTGTAGAGACAGCAGGAGGAAGGGAATGAAGGAAGGGGAGGGAGAGAAGAAGGGAGGGAGGAAAAGAGAGAGGGAGGGAGCGAGGAAGGGAGAGAAAGAGAGACCAGACCAGTCAACTGGCAGTTTGTGTGTATTATCTTGTTTCAAGTATATTTCTGGTAGTTTTGAAAGAAAGTTCCCCATCTAAAAATGGATTCTACCTTATGAGAATACAGATTAGATTGAAAATGCATTGAGTCTATTAGAATTCTGTGTCTAGGCTTCTACAGCTAAATTTAAATCTGTGACCTAGACTAATTGGTGAAATGATAGTAGAAATATAATGGTTAGACATCAAAAACATTTCTAGTTCCCTTCTAAAGTGAGACAAATAAAGTTGCAGAAAAGCATGTTTGCCCTTTCCTTATTCACTCTTTTATGTCTAAAAGCAGAGGACAATAGTTCATCTCCATGTCAACCTCTTTCTACCACTACAAACAAAACTTCCCAAATTAGAAGGTCAAAGAGCAATAAAAGACATGTGTGATAACAGTTTTTTTGATCAGCTGTATTCTCTGATCTATCAATGTCTTAATAAAATTCTTAATGAGAAAAATTATGGAAACTTCTATATGAGCAAGTCATCTAATTACATTGCTCAATAAAAACCTAACAGTAGATATAGTAATGGATAAAGAAGGGGAAGGAGGAAAATTGATGGGTATATTTCCAACAGATTATTTTGGGAATTTTAATGTAGACATTTTATAGTCTATAAAGTAGGCACTGGGAACTTTTCTTAATGAGAGTTGAGTACTATACTGATCTATGTAATGGAGTAGAGAATATGATGTCTTGGTAAAGTGGTTCTTAGCCAAGACCCAAGATTCCATTATCCCTGATTAGTTGTCTAGGTTTTTTTTTTTTTTTTTTTTTTTATCAGGCATGATTCCAGGGTTGTTGATTGTGTTCTAACAATAATAAGATGTGTTGGTTACTACCAAAGTGTGCATGCCACTAACTGCATCATTAGGGTTATCATTACATGTTAGACATTGCTGTGGCTCATAGGTGTCATAAGTGTGCAGGACTGCTGACTGTTTCCCTATTTTGGAATATTTTGTGGTAATTTTTTTGGACCGTTAGGCGTTGGTCTGGTGCTGCTATGCATTCAAATACTAAATCTAAGCCCCAAAAATCTGGTTGCAATCCATACTAACATGTTTCCACATAAACCTGTTGATGTTATGCAAACTTTACTCAACATTATTCTCTGACTCACAAGATAAAAGTGGCTGACAGCCAATTACTGGAGAGAATAGAGATAAGAGTGACTTCAGTTCCTGAACTGGGGTTTGCTGGTAAGGACAATGAGGCAGAGAGGGAAGGAGGGAGATAGAGGGTTGTGGGGGGAGAGGAAAGAAAATGGAGAACCAGGAAATGTTCTAATGGGGCTAATAGCACAGTCAGGATGACTATTAGCAAGTACCTTGGGGAGAACAGTAGGAAAATAGCCAGTCTACCACATGAAAATGTTTAAGGGTAATAACAAAGTAATTGTGCTAAAGCTGACTAAATAAATTGATGGGACTTTATCTCGATAATTGGGGACTGTACAAGTAATAAAGAAATAATAGTTATTAAGTATCCAACAACAGTGGACCACGACAGCTGGTCCTTAGGGAAGAGAGATTCTTGAATGCAGCATTGTCAATTAAGGTGAGAAAATTTCATTTAAAAGTATATGCATATTAATATACAGTCATAGGTGTATTGTTGAGGTTGTAACAAACAAACTTAATGGTATGATTCCTTATGAAATTTTCAGACATCCTAACTGTTATTTTACTTTCTTCTCTCTGTCTTCTGTACCTCTTTCTCTCTCCATCCCTACTTCAAACAGTATATATCAAAGAAATTTCTCTTTGCAGCAACTGAAATTATTCTACAACCAACCAATGAACAGATCAGTGTAGCTAAGCCACAGTGGATATATCCATAGCATAACTGTTCTGACTATGTCTCAGGGAACACTGTAGAAGAAGAGGCAAAAGGAATTTAAGACCTAGATTATCAGGGAAGTGGCTGTGTGGTTGTTTCTCCTAGGACTATCAGAAACCCTCACTAATATGACTACTTAAAGAAGAATTGAACAAGAATAACAACAGATATGCCAAAGTAGAAACCCACGAAATTCAACACTATATATAGAACTAAAGGCAGCTAATGAATGTTGATTAAGGGGATATGCTCTTACTCAAGGAAGAACACACCAATTTGTTATTCAATACCAAATGGTCATTGTTGAAAATATGAATACATGTAATATTACATGGAGTGGGCAGACTACATTTATGTATTTAGGAATGAATATACATATACACACAATTAATAAAATGAGAGACCAGGAATATGAAAGAGAGCAAAGAAGTACATAAGGGGATGATTTAGAGGGAAGACAAGAATGTGGGAAATGATGCAATTATATCATAAACTCAGAAATGAAAAAGTAATAAAATGAAAAGTGGGCACTATACACCAACTGTGCTTATCATCTAGACCAAGACTTTGCAGACTTTTACAAGTGTTACAATGTTGACTCAGATCTTATTGTCTTGTAAAAAGATCCAGGACTTTGGATTTTTAGCAAGATTTTAAACGTGGCTAGCATCAATTTTCTCTGCACCAGACAGAAACAATTAGGGCACCAAATAAGGAAATATCTTAACTGACATTCTATAAAGTCTTCATTTGTTTCAGGTAACACTCACTAATTTTACCTGAAAGATTCTAATTTATGATCTTACAATGGAAAACACAATGAAACTTAACCACATCTTAATAATTATACCCAGCATATTAAACAATTAGCATTATGTCTCTGTCTTTTTCTCCATACCACATCACTAAAATAAACTAAGTCCCAGGGATGACTGTGGAAGGAAGCGACAAAAGCAACTTAAGATCTAGATTATCAGGGAATTGACTATGAGGTTGTTTCTCCTAGGACTATCAGAAACCCTCACTAACATAACTAGAGTAAAAATTTATATTATACCCACAACATATCATTAAAGGTTATATATAACACATATTTTATATATGTATAACACAAATATAATACATGTGCAATATAGCATAATTATAATGGGTTATATAATATCATTATATATTATATAATGATAAAGATATTAAAATCGCTGGATTGCTGGTGGGAAAATGGCTTAAGGAGTAAAACACTGAATGTACAACTTCAAGAACTGTAGTTTGAATTCCCAGAATCCATGTAAATGCCAGCACACATGTGCGTATGCACATGTACACAGTTGTGTACCATATATATGTGCACATAATGCACATATTCACTTACAATGCACATGCACATGTGAACAGTGTCACACACACACACACACACACACACACACACACACACACACACACACACACCAAAAGATTTTTCCATTTAAAACAAATTGATATTGGACAATGGAATACAATGAATAATAAAAAAAAAAAGTTATGGTACAGTCTCCTTTATCTCCCTGATCTATTTCTGGAGATTTTGGTCCTAAGTGGAAAGATATTGTCACTATGTGTGAATATAGAGTTATTTGTTTGGAGACAGAATTTATTCATGCTTTTTGTTTTGACAAAGTGTGTGATTTTTATTATGAATAAAGGGGGGTTATTATGAAAAATTCCAAACTTTACAGAAGTAGAATGTAGAACTTTCTATCAAACTTGAGCACCATTTTACCAAATATACTTTAACCACTATTATTATTATTATTATTATCATTTTCTATATTCTTTATTTACATTCCAAATGATTTTCCCTTTCCCAGTTCCTGCCTCCCCATAAGTCCCGTAAGCCCTCTTCCCTTTGTCCATTCCCCAATCAACCCACTCTCACTTCTCTGTCCTGGTATCCCCTACAATGCTGCATCAAGCCTTTCCAGGACCAGGACCCTCTCCTTCCTTCTTCTTGGGAAAGATTTAATATGTGAGTTATGTCTTGGGAATTCAGAGCTTCTGGGCTAATATTCACTTATCAGTGACTGCATTCCATGAGTGTTCTTTTGTGATTGGGTTACCTCACTTGGGATGATATTTTCCAGTTCCAACCATTTGATTAATAATTTCATGAATTCATTTTTTTTATTCTATTTATTTTTATTTACATTTCAAATGATTTCCCCTTTTCTGGGTCCTCACTCCCTGCAAGTCCCATAAGCCCTCTCCTCTCCTCCTGTTCCTCCATCTACTCCTTTCCACTTCCCTGTTCTGGTATTCCCCTATACTGTTGCATTGAGTCTTTCCAGAACCAGGGGCTGCTCCTCTGTTCTTTTTGTACATCATTTAATATGTGGATTATTTCTTGGGTATTCCAAGTTTCTAGGTTAATATCCACTTATCATTGAGTGCATACCATGATTGATAATTTGAGACTGGGTTACCTCACTTAGGAACCGCCAGACTGATTTCCAGAGTGGTTGTACCATCTTGCAATCCCACCAGCAATGGAGGAGTGTTCCTATTTCTCCACATCCTCGCCAACACCTGCTGTCTCCTGAGTTTTTAATCTTAGCCATTCTGACTGGTGTGAAGTGGAATCTCAGGGTTGTTTTGATTTGCATTTCCCTAATGACTAATGATTTTGAGCATTTCTAAGGTGCTTCTGGGCCATCTGAATTTTTCCAGGTGAAAATTCTTTGTTGAGCTCTGTATCCCATTTTTTAAATAGGGTTATTTGGTTCTCTGGGGTCTAGTTTCTTGAGTTCTTTGTATATATTGGAATATTAGCTCTCTTTCAGATGTAGGGTTGGTGAATATCCTTTCTCAATTTGATGGTTGCCATTTTGTCCTTTTAACAGTTTCCTTTGCCTTACAGAAACTTTGTAATTTTATGAGGTCCCATTTGTCAATTGTTGATCTTAGAGAATAAGCTATTGGTGATCTGTTCAGGAACTTTCCCCCCGTGCCCATGTCCTCAAGGGTCTTCCCCAGTTTCTTTTCTATTAGTTTCAGTGTGTCTGGTTTTACCAGCACCATCTGTTGAAATGGCTATCTTTTTTCCACTGGATGTTTTTGGCTCCTTTGTCGAAAATCAAGTGACCATAGGTGTGTGGATTCATTTCTGGATCTTCAATTCTATTCCATTGGTCTACTTGTCTGTCACTGTGCCAATACCATGCAGTTTTTAACACTATTGCTCTGTAGTATTGCTTGAGGTCAGGGATACTGATTCCCCCAGAATTTCTTTTGTTGCTCAGGATAGTTTTAGCTATCCTGGGTTTTTTGTTATTCCAGATGAATTTGAGAATTGATTTTCTAACTCTGTGAAGAACTGAGTCGGGATTTTGATGGGGCTTGCGTTGAATCTTTAGATCACTTTTGGCAAGATGACCATTTTAACTATATTAATCCTGCCGATCCACGAGCATGGCAGATTTTTCCATTTTCTGAGGTCTTCTTTGATTTTCTTCTTCAGAGACCTGAAGTTCTTGTCATATAGATCTTTCACTTCTTTGGTTAGAGTCACACCAAGATACTTTATATTGTTTGTGGCTATTGTGAAGGGTGTCATTTCCCTAATTTCTTTCTCAGCCTGCTTATCCTTTGAGTATAGGAAGGCAACTGATTTGCTTGAGTTGATTTTATAACCAGCCACTTTGCTGAATTTGTTTGTCAGTTGTTCGAGTTCTCTGGTTGAGTTTTTTGGGTCACTTAAATATAATAATATCATCTGCAAATAGTGATAGTTTGACTTCTTCCTTTCTAATTTGTATCCCTTTGAACTCCTAATGTTGTCTAATTGCTCTAGCTAGCACTTCAAGTACTATGTTGAAAAGATATTTAGAGAGGTGGGTAGCCTCGTCTAGTTCCTGATTTTAGTGTGATTGCTTCAAGTTTTTCTCCATTTAGTTTGATGTTGGCTTCCAGTTTGTTGTATATTGCTTTTACTATGTTTAGTTATGGTCCTTGAATTATTTTTCTTTCCAAGTCTTTTAGCATGAAAAGTTGCTGAATTTTGTCAAATACTTTTTCAGCATCTAATGAAATGACCATGTGTTTTTTTTCTTTTAGTTTGTTCATATAGTGGATTGCATTGACAGATTTCCGTATATTGAACCATCCATGCATCCGGGAGATGAAGCCTACTTTATCATGGTGAATGATCATTTTGATGTATTCTTGGATTCGGTTGGCAAGAATTTTATTGAGTATTTTTGCATCGATATTCATAAGGAAAATTGGTCTGAAGTTCCCTTTCTTTGTTGCATCTTTGTGTGGTTTTGTTATCAGCGTAATTGTGGCTTCATAGACCAAGTTGGGTAGTGGGCCTTCTGTTTCTATTTTGTGGAATACTTTGAAGAGTATTGGTGTTAGGTCTTCTTTGAAGTTCTGATAAAATTCTGCACTAAAATCATCTGGTCCTGCGCTTTTTTTGGTTGGAAGACTTTCTATGGCCCCTTCTATTTCTTTAGGTGTTATGGGACTGTTTAAATGATCTATTTGATCCTGATTTAAATTTGGATTTGGTGTTTGGTATCTGTCTAAGAAATTGTCCATTTCTCCAAATTTTCCAGTTGTGTTGAGTATAGGCTTTTATATTAGGATCTGATAATTTTTTAAATTTCCTCAGTCTTCTGTTGTTATATGTCCCTTTTCATTTCTAATTTTGTTAAATTGGATACTGTCTGTGTGCCCTTTGGTTAGTCTGGCTAAGGGTTTATCTATCTTGTTGATTTTCTCAAAGAACCGGCTCCTGTTTCTGTTGTTTCTTTGTATGGTTCTCTTTGTTTCTACTTGATTCATTTCAGCCCTGAGTGTGATGAT
The DNA here is from genome assembly GCF_947179515.1 of Apodemus sylvaticus. Lineage (NCBI taxonomy): Eukaryota > Metazoa > Chordata > Mammalia > Rodentia > Muridae > Apodemus > Apodemus sylvaticus. The sequence goes on from NC_067495.1 coordinate 35,554,291, forward strand.
TTCCTGTCTTTTACTCCTCCTAGGTGAATTAGCTTCTTTTGTTCCAGGGCTTTCAGGTGTACCCTTAAGCTGCTAGTGTATGCGTTCTCCAGTTTCTTTTTGAAGGCACTCAGCCCTATGAGTTTTCCTCTTAGCACTACTTTCATTGTGTCCCATAAATTTGGGTATGTTGTGCCTTCATTTTCATTGAATTCTATAAAGTCTTTGATTTCTTTCTTTATCTATTCCTTGACCAAGTTATCATTGATTAGAATATTGTTCTGCTTCCATGTGTATGTGGGCTTTCTGTTGTTTTTGTTGCTATTGAATACCACTCTTACTTTGTAGTGATCTGATAGGAGGCATGGGATAGGTTTGAACTTTTAATATTTGTTGAGGTCTGTCTTGTGACCAATTTGGAGAAGGTACCATGAGGTGCTGAGAAAAAGGTAAATTATTTTGTTTTAGGATGAAATGTTTTTTATATATATATATATATATATATATATATATATATATATATATATATATATATATATATGTTAAATCCAATTGGTCCAATGCTTCAATTAGTTTCACTGTGTCCCTGTTTAGTTTGTTTTCCTGATTGGTTCATTGAGGAGAGTGGAGTGTTGAAGCCACCCACAATTATTGTGTTAAGTGCAATGTGTGCTTTGAGCTTTAGCAAAATTTCTTTTATGAATGAGAGTGCCCTTGCATTTGGAGCATAGATGTTCAGAATTCAGATTTCTTCTTGGTGGATTTTTCATTTGACCAGCAAGACGTATCCTTCTGCATCTCTTTTGATGACTTGAGGTTGAAAGTCAATTTTATCTGATATTAGAATGGCTACTTCGCTTTGATTCCTAAGACCATTTGCTTGTAAAATTGTTTTCTAGCCTTTTACTCTGAGGTAGGGTTTGTCTTTGACACTGAGGTGTGTTTCCTGTATACAGCAAAATATAGGGTCCTCTTTATGTATCCAGTCTGTTAGTCTATGTCTTTTTATTGGGAATTCAGTCCATTGATGCTAAGAGATAATAAGGAATAGTGATAATTACTTCCTGTTATTTTTTGATGTTATTTTTATATTTGATTGGTTATCTTCTTTTGAGTTTGATGAAAGAGGGTAACTATCTTGCTTTTTCCAGGGTATTGTTTCCCTCCTGGTATTGCTTTCCACCTATTATCCTTTGTAGGGCTGGGTTTGTGGAAAGATATTGTGTACATTTGATTTTGTCATTGAATATCTTGTTTTCTCCATCTATGGTGATTGAGAGTTTTATTGGGTATAGTAGTCTTGGTTGGCATTTGTGTTGTCTTAGGTTCTGTATGAGGTCTGCCCAGGACCTTCTAGATTTCATGGTCTCTGGTGAGAAGTCGGGTGTAATTCTTATAGGTCTTCCTTTATATGTTACTTGACATTTTTCCCTTACTGTTTTTAAAATTCTTTCTTTGTTTAGTACATTTGGGATTTTGATTATTATGTGATGGGTGGCATTTCTGTTCTGGTCTAGTTTGTTTGGAGTTCTGTAGGCTTCTTGTATATTTATAGGCAACTCTCTCTTTCGGTTATGGAAGTTTCCTTCCAGAATTTTGTTGAAGATATTTGCTGGCCCTTTAAGTTGTAAATCTTCACTCTCATCTATACCTATAATCCTTAGGTTTGGTCTTCTCAATGTGTCCTGGATTTCCTGGATGTTTTGGGTTACAAGCTTTTTGCATTTTCTTTGACCATTGATTGAGTCCATGGTTTCTATGGTATCTTCGGCATCTGAGATTCTTTCTTCTATCTCTTGTATTCTGTTGTTGATATTTGCATCTATGGCCCCTGATTTCTTCCCAGGGTTTTCTATCTCCAAAGTTGTCTCCCTTTGTGATTTCTTAGTTGTTTCTACTTCTGTTTTTAGATCCTGGATGGTTTGGCTCAGTTCCTTCACTTGTTTGTTTGTGTTGTCCTGTATTTATTTAATAGATTTTTGAGTTTCCTCTTTTATGATTTCTCCCTGTTGACTCAATTTCTCCTGAATTTCTTTATGCGATTGTTGTGTTTCCATTGTAAGGGCTTCAAACTTATTCATGTTCCCCTATATTTCATTAAGTGATTTATTTATGTCCTTTTTGTGTTCCACAAACAGCATCATGACCAGTGATTTTAAATCTAAGACTTGTTTTTCTGGTGTGTTGGGGGTATCCAGGACTTTCTGTTTTTGGATAATTGGGTTCAGATGCTGCCATATTGCCTTGATTTCTGTTAGTTATGTTCCTATGTTTGCCTTTTATCATCTGGTTATCTCTGGTGTTAGTTTTTCCTGTTGCCACTGGCTGGTGCTTGAACCTCCTATGAGCCTGTAAAGGTTATTTCTGCACCACTGGATGACTGGGTTTCCCCTGGCACAGATTTTTGTTGTCAGCAGCTTCTGTCCATTGGGTGAGTGCAAATATCTGCATCTGACTCTTTCAGCTGCTTTTTGGGTCTTCTAGAGTCCAGTCATGATTGGTCCCTTTTTGTGAGCACTCCATAGCCTCAGTAATAGTGTCAGGACTTGGGACCTTCCTTTGAGCTGGATCTCACTTTGAGCCTGTCACTGGATCTTTTTTTCCTCTGTCTCCTCTCCATTTCCACTACTGTAATTCTTTCAGACAGGAACATCTATGGGTCAGAATTGTGACTGTGGGATGGCCCCCTCTCCCTCATTTGATGTCCTGTCTTCCTGTTGGAGGTGGGCTCTATCAGTTCCCTCTCCCTACTGTCAGGCATTTCATCTAAGGTTCCTCCCTTTGAGTCCTGAGAGTGTCTTACCTCCCAGGTCTCTGGTTCATCCTGGACCCCCCCCCCCACCTCCTATCTTCTGAGGTTGCCTGGTTCCTTTCTTTCTGCTGGCCCTCATGCCCTCAGTCCTTTTCCCTCAACCAACACCAGATCAAGTTCCCCTCTTCCCTCCCCAAGTCTCCTTTCCCTCCCAGGTCCCTCCCTCTCCCCCCCCCCCACCTTGTGATTGCTTTCTTTTCCCTCCCAAGTGGGACTGAGTCTTCCTCACCTGGGCACTCCAGCTTGTTGAACATTTTTAGTTCTGTGGATTGTATCTTGGGTACTCTGTACTTTTTCTTTTCTTTTTGGCTAACATCCACTTATTAGTAAGTATATACCATGTATGTCCTTCTGGGTCTGAGTTACCTCACTTAGGATATTGTATAGTTACATTCATTTGCCTGCAATATTCAGGATGTCCTCCTTCTTAATAGTAGAGTAGTATTCCATTGTGCAAAAGAACCGCATTTTGTGTATTCATTCTTCTGTCATGGAACATCTGGGTTGTTCCCTGCTTCTGGCTATCACAAATAAAGCCACTAGAACATAGTGTAACATGTGCCCCTGTGGCATGGTGGGGCATCCTTTGGGTATATTTCCAAGAGTGGTATTGCTTGGTCCTTCAGAAAAATTTGAATTTT